>NC_134687.1:482289955-482590955 GCF_050947455.1 Rhinoderma darwinii
AAAAAATCCCTGCCTCCATTACTTTACTGCCCATATCCCCAGAAAGCATTTTTAATACACATTTGTGGTTATAGTAGTTTTTATAAGTGCTGTCCCTTTAAGAGTTACAGGGGTGTTACAACGGCTGCACCGCAGGACAGCTGATCACGTGTCTCCTATACTAGAGAGAGGACGTATATAAACATAGCATGGTGACGGGCTGAGCTGACAAATAGACTAAAGCCAGTAATACAAAGCAGGTGCCCTAAGCAGCACCCATAGATACCTGTGCTGCAGCTTGAAAGCACCTGGATGTGCCCCAAGCACTCCCGCAGCGGTATAGACCACATACACTCACCCAGGACATCTGCCGCCCGGTGCCGGGCGATAAAACACGCGTCGTCGCCGTAGCACATTCCCTTCTTCAGGATGCCCTTCCTGGCATCTTTGCCAAATCCGCAGCTGGCAGTCACCAGGCTATAGTCCCGTGAGTCCGTCTGCGAGAGACCGCCTAGTACCGCTCTGGCCACCAACCTGCCGTACGACAGAACCGAGAACATGGCCCTGGACGGCCCCCCGTGCCTCTTGCTCTCCTCCTTGTCGCCCGCTCCTTTCTCTTCCTCGCTGCCTTGCTCAAGGACACAGCGGCTTCTCACTTCTTTTCTCCTCCGTGCTTTCCCTGAGGGTCGTAACCCTCCTACCTCGAACTCTTTCCGACGACCGGTCTCTCTGTTTGTGTCTTATACGACGCACTCAGTGCCGGTTTTTAAGAGTCCAGTCGACCTTTGCCGCCATCTTGGACCGCACTGACACTCAGGAGGCCGGAGGAGGGAGGCAACTGCAGTAAGACACGTGACTGCCTGACGTCCTTGTACGTCACCAGGATTCCCCGCAGTAGGTACGCCGATCTGCTGCTGATGCCAGAGGGGCGTTCTGTCAGAGCTGCTCCGTCTGGTCGTGTTTCCATGGACTTTATATAACATTAGGAAACTATTTCGGTACTAATGTCACATGAGAAAGCAGCAAACTTATCAAACTTACGTCATGGGCTTGTATTATGGCATACAAGTAGGTTGCAAGTTCTAAATTGACAGAGCCTTACTGGTTTCATCTGACAAAGTTGTGCACTTTTTCCTTCTTCTCCTGCTTGACCTCAGGAATTCTATAATTAATTTTTATAAAATGCTGCAATTTCTTATAATGAAAGGGTCAACTGCAAATTTGGTGTGATAAAAGAGGTTTGTCCCAAGGGTAGCAGTTACAAGCATTCAATAATGCAATAGGCAAATCTAAAATTGTCATCATGTCTAATGACAACGTACTGTGGATATTTTTAGATCATTATTACGGGGCTAAAATATGCAAATGAGCCATCAGGCTGTCTGACCTACACTTACGAGAAGAAATGGATAAAGTAAACGCTCTTTTAAATGGGCCAATGATCAGGTACACAAGAGTTCATACGAATCCTCGATCCCGATCATTGCCCTGTGTAAACAGCAGCGATCAGATGACAAATGAGCAAATACAGTGAACAGAGAATATCTGCCGTGTAAAAGGGCCTTATGGTACTGTTCACACGCACTTCGCGGTTTCTGTTTATAACGGAAACCACGACACATAGCTGGATCCACCGCACATAGGATCCCACTGGTGCACGGACTTGCAATGGAGTAGATCAGGTTCTGTTGTAGTTTCTGTCGTTTTGATGTATGGAAAAGTATTCTTCCCATCATAGGGACTGGGACTGCCGACTGAGCATCTGACGGCCATTTGAACATCGCCCAACAAAATAGAACCCTTAGGATAGATTCACACATGGCACATGGCAGTTAATTTGCCCCACTGTCCCATTTATCTGAATCGGTTTTTCAGAATCACGTGTGCTTTATGCCAAAACAAACACACTCCGTGAATAGAACTGCTTTTTAGTCGCAGTAATTTTCTGTAAATCTGTCATGTGTCAATATATCCATAGTGGTGTTTGTAGACTGCCAGATTTTATCATTTAACTCTTATGGCTGTGTGAAGGAAAGACGGGGGATTGGAGCTCTGTAACAGAAAATGCAGCTATATCCCCTAAAAATGAATGGTGCTGTTTTTGGAACCACAAAAAGCCTGCCAACCTGCAAAAATTCCAAAAGTAAAGTCTGTCAAATTACTTATGTCAAACCTCAAAATCTTATCAATACACCTTACCCTAAATTACAGATCAGACAGGAAATGGTGAGAGGTTCTCCAGACATCTTATTTTGATGGCCTATCCTTCGTATAGGTCCTCAATAACAGATTGTCAATATCCGATCAGCTGACCCAAACTTTCATATTTAGACCTTTCCCTTAACATTTTACCACTACTGGGCTACACACGCTCCAAATTTAATGTCTGGAGTAAATTGCTGCTTTCTGTATCTGGCCGTATAAACTTGATTAAAATGATTCTATTGCCCAAATTTCTTTATGCACTCGAACATAGCCCAGTTGTTGTACCTAAATCATTTTTTAGAACGCTTAACTCCTTATTATCTCCATTTTTTTGGGGTAGCTCTAGACCCAAGCTTGGGTTATCCAAGCTCCAAAGGCCCAAGTTGCTGGCAGGAACGGCACTACCGGATTTTTTTTAATATTATTTGGCAGGCCAGCTCAGGGCCCTGAAGTCGTGGATGCCTGGAGAGTTTCTTCCCAATTCGGAACATCATTTGGCCCATGTCATTGGTAGTGTTTGCTTGGTTCCCTCGAAGTGACTACTTTAAGTACGTCTATTAAACCCTTGCCCTTACACAAGCTGTCTCGTGTTGTTTGGAGGCAGGCCAAAAAACAGTTGGGTTATGATAGTGTTATATCTGAGATGCCTTTATGGCACAATACTCCCTACTTTCCTTCAATGCCACTACGTTTATCTCCAACTATTGAGACTATAGGGGACCTATATGATAATAATGTCCTACTTTCCTTTACTCAAATACAGACTAAATATGACATACCACGTACCCATTTTCATCGGTATTTACAGATACGCCGTACCCTACAAACCCAATTCCACCGCTTTGGGAACAAATTAACAATCTCTTCTTTCCCACTTATAGGTATAGAAATAAAGAAAAAAAGCACGGCGCCACATAGTGTAAGTAAATCCAAGGAGTAGCAGTCAGTAAATACAAGTGAATGCTCACCACAGGGCAGAAGAATATTCGCGTTGAAATTGCAGTATGGAGTGAGTGCTGCTGCTGAGATCCCAACCGGTGAAGCCAAAAGGCCACCGTAATGGAGACAATATATGTTGGAAGAAAAAAGGACCAAAGACGGCGCTGCTACTCAATAAAAGTAAATAAATGATCAATGATATTGATGTTTTATTACAATCATGCTATGCGTTTCAATGCCACACCGGCATCTTCATCAGGCCTTATCAAATAACTATACAGACACAAATGTTTAAATACACCATGCAGTAAGAAAAAAAACGCCAATGTGATCGGGGTCAAAGTGCCTCAGTGACGTCATCACAGGTCAAAGTTTAAGAGTTAAAATATAAGTATCAGTCAAAAGGTTAATATACACATACATGGCAATATACAGCAATGTTATTTAAAAAGAAAGGGAGCAAAAACAATAAAACATTAAAGAGGGAATCACATTACGTTTTAAAGCATCCATTTGGATGTTAACCAGAACGTGAAGCGCACATATGGTCTTAAACATCCATTTGGATGTCAACAGGAGTGTGAGTCACACAAAAGGTCTTAAACATCCATTTGGATGTTAACAAGTCTGTAAGGCGCACATACGATCTCAAACATCCATTTGGATGTTTACAAGATCGTGAAGCGCATGTAAGGTATTAGACATCCATTTGGATGTTAGCAAGATCGCAGAGCGCACATAAAGTGCATTTCAGAACAAACTTGTTAAAAATAACTGGAATAGTATGAAAATGAGCTTTAGCAAGGAAATTATATGTGAAAAGGATAAAGATATATATATATATATATATATATATATATATATATATATATATATATATATATATATGTAACTAAGCTCATATGTTGCAGGACTCGACAAAGCGTCCCCAGAGTCAAGGCAACCACACTAAAATTAGAGCGCAAACAGCATACACGGAGATGGAATGAAGGAATTAAAATTAATCAGGACAAGGTAAGTACACTAAAATATTCAACATAAATATTAAAATGAGCCGTTCATTGAATTTAGCACATTTAAGAAAATCTGTGTAAATATATTAAAAAATAGTTACAAAAGGTGTAGTTATTAGTCATTAATCAAGGGATGTTTCTGAGATGTCATTCAGGCCATTTGGATGCAAGGTCATCAGTTTGAAAATCCAGTAATTTTCTCTCTGCTTAAGTTTTTGGAACCTGTTAGGGATATCACAGGATATTTGTTCAATGGGAGTAATAATAATTTTGTCAAATTGACAATTATTAGATGAGGCACAGTGTCGTGAGACACTATGTTTTAAGAATCCTTTAAGGACATTGAACCAATGCTTATTTGTTCCCATTTATAGGGATTCTTAAATCACAGGGTCCACAAGGACTGATCTCTACTCTGTATACTCATTTATTGTCTATAATGATAAATTCATCACCGCTTATTGTGGAGAGTAGATGGCATCAATGGATCCCTGACATTCAACCAGCAGAATGGAGAGATATTTTAGAATCCCACCTCCATGTTTCTCCTTCCGCAAACACTAAAATGATACAGTTATGTATAATACACCAGGCATATTTAACCCCTGTTAGGATATTTAAAATGGGAAGATTGCCCTCTACCAAATGTTTACGTTGTCATGCTCCAGAAGCAGATTTTTGGCACATGATATGGGCATGACACTTCATCCGGGACTTTTGGCTTGACATAATATCGCTGTTATCTTCCATGTTGCATGAAAATGTCCCTTTATGTCCTAAGGTTTGTTTATTTGGTATATTAGATGAGGAGACATGGAGACACCACACTAGAATTTTTTTGAGAGAAACTTTATTTTTAGCAAGGAAAACTATAGTACAACATTGGATGAATGATCGATTCCCATCCATTAGTCATTGGAAAGGCTTGGTAAACTCTGTGATACCCTTTGAAAAGATTATCTATCAGAATCGTGGTTGTAATACCAAGTTTTCTAAGATATGGGATATTTGAAATACTTCCCCTTTGACAGTCAACTCCTCCACTGATACACTGGATATTATGATGAGAAGTAGAATTGAACCATACATTTAATATGTCCTTCAGTATACTTATTATTATACTTCCTTTCTCTGTTGCTTATGGAAGATCTAGGGCCATTTTTGTTTCTGTACATTTTTGTTACAGGTTTTGTCCAAGATCATTTATACTTCCCTGTACACAATTACAAGCACTGATGTTTTTTATATTCCTATATCTCATTTGCAAGGTGGAATGTAATTTATAAAGTACTTTGATTATTTGACTTTATGTATGTATACATTGTATATCCATGTGATTTATTCTACAGTCAAGAAAGCCTGGCTGTTTTTATGCAACAGTTCTCAATAAAACGATTTAAAAAAATATCTGATCAGCTGACTGAAGAGGCCGCGGCGAAGCTAGTTGCAGCCTCTACTTGGCTTAACAGGCACATCGCCGTATATATCAGTTGCAACTGTGCCTAGGATTACAGTACCGGTCCCATCCATGTGGAGAGCCGCCATGGATGTGTATGGAGCTGTGCCTGATAAACATTGAAGAGACCCTGGCATTTGTTGCCACAGCCCCTTCAGTCAGCTGATTGGCAGGGGTGATGGGAGTCGGACCTCCACCAATCTGATATTGATAGACTATCCTACGGACAGGCCATCAATATAAAATGCCTGGAGAACCACTTTAAAGAGGCTCTGTCACCAGATTTTGCAACCCCTATCTGCTATTGCAGCAGATAGGCGCTGCAATGTAGATTACAGTAACGTTTTTATTTTTAAAAAACGAGCATTTTTGGCCAAGTTATGACCATTTTTGTAGTTATGCAAATGAGGCTTGCAAAAATCCAAGTGGGTGTGTTTAAAAGTAAAAGTCCAAGTGGGCGTGTATTATGTGCGTACATCGGGGCGTTTTTAATACTTTTACTAGCTGGGCGCTCTGAAGAGAAGTAACATCCTCTTCTCTTCAGAACGCCCAGCTTCAAACAGTGCAGATCTGTGACGTCACTCACAGGTCCTGCATCGTGACGGCCACATCGGCACCAGAGGCTACAGTTGATTCTGCAGCAGCATCAGCGTTTGCAGGTAAGTAGCTACATCGACTTACCTGCAAACGCCGATGCTGCTGCAGAATCAACTGTAGCCTCTGGTGCCGATGTGGCCGTCACGATGCAGGACCTGTGAGTGACGTCACAGATCTGCACTGTCAGAAGCTGGGCGTTCTGAAGAGAAGAGGATGTTACTTCTCTTCAGAGCGCCCAGCTAGTGAAAGTATTAAAAATGCCCCGATGTACGCACATAATACACGCCCACTTGGACTTTTACTTTTAAACACACCCACTTGGACTTTTGCAAGCCTCATTTGCATAATTACAAAAATGGCCATAGCTTGGCCAAAAATGCTCGTTTTTTAAAAATAAAAACGTTACTGTAATCTACATTGCAGCGCCTATCTGCTGCAATAGCAGATAGGGGTTGCAAAATCTGGTGACAGAGCCTCTTTAACACAACTTCAGCGCATCTTCACTAGACATAACATATATTACCTTTTACTCAGTGCAAGTTTTCAAGAGTCCAGTCGACCTTTGCTGCCTTCTTGGACCACACTGACACTCAGGAGGAGGGAGGTGACTACTGACGTAATTGTACGTCACCAGGATTCCCTGCAGAAGGTACGACGTTCTGCTTATGCCAGAGGGGCGTTCTGTCAGAGCTGCTCCTTCTGGTCATGTTTACATGGACTTGGGTCGGTTGTGAATAGGAATTTTTTAGCATTGGGAACATTAGCATTGTTTGTATACCTTAACACTAGGAGCTTCCGGTGCGGTTATCACGGACTCTAGTGTGAATTAGGGTCAAAACTATTGTTATGCCCATTTTTCAAATGCTGATTCCGTATTGATATTCTTGTTGAACACTGAGCTATAGTAGGTTCACAATTGAATTAGAACTCAGAGTTTATTATTTAATACGTTTTTATACACACGGTGGGGCTTCTTCACAGTGGTGATTGTACCCTTGTTTTTAGAGAGTTATAAATAAATGTTATATTTTACTCATATATCACATCAGTGAATCCTTTAAAATGGTTATGTTGTGGGAGCACAATTGAATATATCCTTAAAATACAGTGAATTTTTACCCACATACTGCAGTCATTTTACACTGTAGATTTTCAAATCTTTAACATGTTGTTAAATTAATAATTTGGGGGGGCTACTTTCCATAACCGGTGCCCCTGGTTTCCGTATGTCTCTTTTGTGCACCGGATCAGTCATTTTGCCGGAAGCAATAGCGTAGTCGCCGTAATCGTATTGACCCACAGAATAAAGTTAACATGTTGTTTTAATTGCACAGTGAATTCTGTAAAAACGGCGCGCAAAAAACCATGGAGGAATCACTGTTTTTTTTCATTTTCTACCCCACAAATAATTTTTTTCCCATTTCCTAGTACATTATACGGCAAAATAAATGGTGCTACGAAAAACGACAACTCGTCCCGCAAAAATCAAGCCCTCATAGTACTATATCGACGGAAAAATAAAGAAGTTATGGCTTCTGGAATGTGGGGAGGAAAAAACGAAAATGAAAATCTGATAGTTGTTTACGACGGGAAGGGGTTAAGTAAGTTACGAGATGGGGCCTCCATGGATCGGACTTGTTTTTCCAGCACATCCCACAGATGCCCGAATTGGATTAAGATCTGGGGAATTTGGAGGCCAAGTCAACACCTTGAGCTATGTCATGTTCCTCAGATCATTCCTGAACAGTGGGGCATTATCTTCATTATCACTTTAAGGCATCATTTACACGAGCGTAATATACGCGCGTGCTTTTCACGCGTGACGTACGCACCTATATTACTCTATGGGACAGTGCAGACAGTCTGTGAATTTTGCGCTGCGCAAGTGCGTTGCGTAAAACTCACGACATGTCCTAAAATCGTGCGTTTTACGCGCATTACGCACCCATTGAAGTCAATGGGTGCGTGAAAAGCACGCATGCCACACGGAAGCTCCTGCGTTGCATGCGCGATTTTCACGCATCACTTGTTATGTCCATGAAAAAGAGTTTATAAAGCTGGTCCAAACAAGCACAAACCAGGAAGTGCTTGCGTATTCTCTGCGAGTGGGCCAGTCTGTGGAGAAAGTGCACAAACCTGAGAACTGCAGGCATGCCGCGTGGGCTGGATGTGGAGCGACTCATCAGCTTAGTACAGGCCAAAGCTGCTATTTGGGACACCCGCGCGGAGTCGTACCACGACTGCACGGCCAAGGAGGACGCCTTGGAGGAGATAGCCCAGGCACTTTTTGGGGCTGAATGGGAGAGTGGCCGAACCCGGGACCGCAGTAGGATGGGTGAGTACCATGTGTTTAGAAGCGATGCAATGTCATCCCTATTGAAGTACTGTGGCCCTGTATGTGTCTTCAGCTCAATGGCCAAATCACCTTTTGTGTTGCTGCCGCATCACCGTGTAGCATGTCATTAGCAGGGTAGGGCCCCTCATTTATTTTAGGGCAAAGTTGTTAGGGCGTTGTTGCAATGTGTGACCATGTATTTGTTTGTCCTCCAACAGTCGTGGATATAAAAACTAGATGGCGGAGCTGCCGAGACCAGTTCCGGAGAGAAATGGGGGACAGAGGGAGAAGCGGAGATGGTGCCTCGCGAAAGCGGCCGTACATTTACCTCAAGCAGCTTACGTTTTTGAAGGACATCATGGAGATGCAGACGTAAGAAATTGTGCTTTTGCATGTGTCTAATGTTTTCTTGCCCAGGTCCTGTTTGCCATCGTGTTGTTTTGGTCAATGATCTCTATTGTGTTCTGACGCTGTTTTCCCATTCCAGAACCACCGACAATTTGGAGGACAGTACGGAGGACACAGACTTGCCCGAGTCACAGCCGCAACCTCCCGCTGGACATGAGCTGCCCCTTAGCCCGGAGCCTACACCCCTGGACCCCGCCCCTGTAGAGTCTGCCCGTGCCGTCGCCTCTCCACCTGAGGTGCGCCCCCCACGACCCACAACTCGCCGCCGCCGTGCTCAACAGCCAACCGCCAGCGGACAGGTGGATACGCGGGTACTAGAGTACCTGAGGCGAGCCGCGGACGAGGACGGGCAGGACTTTTTTGCCCGGGGGATAGTACACCTGCTAAGGAGGGTCCTAGTGGATCGGATGGCCCACCTACACGCGGCCATCATCACTTTAATTGACTCCTCCACACCCCCCCCCCACACAATCCGCACCACTGCTTCACGGCAATCGAGCAGTGGCGCGCATTTGCCCTGCCAGGCACCACGACAAATTTGCCCGCCCCATATCACCCACCCACCCCGAGCGCACGGCCTCACCCCTATATGCGAACTATGGCTCCCCCTTTCCCTGCCCCAACTTACCAGGGGCATCATCAGCACCACTATGCTGGAGAGGAACATCCTCCGCAGCTCCATGTGTAGCATAGTGGTGCTGAAATGCCCGCTTACTCATCCCCGGGCCACCACTACCAGCACCTCTGAACGTGTTGGTGTGCTGCCCGTTTCCAGCACAAGTTTGGAAGGGCTGGAAACTCGGCCCTCTGTCTTGTTTCCACCATGTTGGTGTTTGTTTAATTTTGATGCATTGTTGTGTTTATTTGCACACCAGGTTTATATTCTGTGAAGACAAAACAGATAAACCAGGATGTTCATTGTTTCAATTGCGTGATGTTTTTATTTCACACCCCTCCACACAATGTTTGCCCCACATTTATTTAGACTATACACTTACACACTACTGGGCTTTGGCCCAAATTCATGCACATGTGTTATGAGGTATTAGTTCATCTATAGGGGTTTGCTATTGTTTGCAAGAGATGAGATAGTTTGGGTGCTGTCATGTGACTCTAGGCACACTAAGGACAGTCGCAATTTGAGTCGCCTAACTTTTGGCCGACCATCATTCAATCTCATGAAAACATGTTCCCCAATGGCAAATGTCCTGATCAAACTCCCACAGATGTAAGCTCGCAACCCACGTCAAGGGTCCTCATGTATTGCGAGTCCCTACCCCTACATGAACATAACCGAAAACAACAAACACTGGCCACTTGGGACCTGTGTCCTGAAACCTCCAAAAAATAGCCAACCCTTCAAATGTCATCACGCCCTCATGGTGCAGCTCCTGATGGGCTCTCAAAATATGCCTCCAAAGTATCCCGCACTCGAAGTCCAGATGTGAGAGATCGGCCGAGAGGAATAGCCGGGACAGTGTCGCTGGTGGCTGCATGTGTTAGGATATATTCTGCATCAAAGCTTGCATCATTAATGCGGCAGAAGTTATGCAGAACTACACACGCTTGTATAACACGTGTCACATTCTGCATGGACAATTGCATTGTCGACAGAAAGACCCGCCACCTGTTCGACATAATGCCAAAGGCACATTCCATACATCTACGATCTTGGCCTAGGCGGAGATTGAACATGCGGCGACGCTCATCCAAGCCCCTTCTTGCAAAAGGCCGCATGACTTGCCTTGTCAGGGCAAACCCCTCATCCGCCACGATGACATATGGGATTGGGGGTCCGCTGGAGCCAGGGAGGATGGAAGGTTCCGGCACCGCCAGTCGATTATTCAAAAGTCGCTTCCCCATTCTTGATGAACGGAATATGCGGGCATCTGCAGAGCTTCCATACGAGCCGATGTCAACAATAGTGAAACAATAATTTGTGTCCGCCAAGGCCAACAATACCATGGAAAAAACTGTTTGTAGTTATAGTATCACGAGCCACCGCGTGGGGGCTTCTTCACCCGAATGTGTTTGCCGTCTAGGGCCCCAATACAGTTCGGAAATTGAGTTGCTCGAAGAAATCCCTCCGAAATTCTTAGCCACTGTTCTGTCGTGGGCTGAGGCATGACCGTGGTCTTTAAACTCTGCCAGGACACGACACAGGGGGATGTGACAATGAACGAAATGGTGGTCACTCCCAAAAGAAATTCGAAATGTAACGAATGATAACTATTGGCTGTGGCCAGAAATCTAGAAAGCCAAGAGAAAGAAAAAGAAAGCCACAACACATGTTAGGGGGGGGGGGGGGGGGGGCTGGTAAAACTGACAGCGTCATTGACTAAGTAATTGCAACTGCACACATACCTCAAGGTCACAAACAGACGTTCCTCAGGGGAAATGCAGCGTCTCATGTTGGTATTCTGGTAGGTGATGCCAGGGCGAATCTGCTCAGGCAGAAGATCAAATGTGGCCACAGACAAGCGGCAGAACACTCAAAATTTTTCGGGGTGCCGACGTAAGTCCTCATACAGAGTATGAAAATGCCCTTTGGAGGTTCGTTGGGCCACAAGTGGATGAACCCAAATGCGACATCTTCCACGCCTCTGGTGCTGCAGCATGGGTCGGCGGTCCCCAAAACGACACGAGGTCATCCACGCAAGAAGCACACGTGTCAGCGACTGAGAAGGCATAACTGTGCCTTGCAAATCCAAAAACGACTCAAATGGAGAAACACACATTGGGGTTTCTGCAGAGGCTGCAATTAGAAAGCGCAAAACCTGTTTTCCCAGCAAGCAGGGGTTGGGCCAGCCGGCCTATTTGTAGGCTGGCCTCGCATTAACGACGTCTGCGTTTTTTACGCGCGTTTTAAACGCTGGTCGTGTGCGCGTTAAAAACGCAACAACGCTGCGTATACGCATTGAAAACGCAATGGCCACGCGCGCAATACGCAGCGTGGTTTTCGCGCGCAAAATGCACACGCTCGTGTAAATCAGGCCTAATGCTGTTAAGCAAATGTAGAAGTTGTTGATTGTGAGAAACCATACTGTTGCACTAACTGGTTTATCTTTATAACATTGTTATGTTTTTTTTGTGACTTCCTGTTTATATAGATATCTTGTTTTTAGCCGATTTGGGAGGCATAATCTCCAGAAATGAGTGTTTAGTACATTAGACTAAAAAACAAAACAAAAAAAACTACTAAATGAACTACTAAATGTTTGGATGAAGAAAATGTTATTTATTTGTGTGTTTGTGTTTTACTTTTTTTTATTTTTTCACTTTTTCTTGTCCATGGGGGCTGCCATTTTTTTTTCCATCTCTGTATGTGTCGATTAACGACACATACAGACATGGAATACGGCACATACAGTCCCATAGTGAATGCGAACGGGGCCCGTTCCATCCACTATGCTGTACGCCGTCTGTGTGGGAACGGCGCATGCGCCGCTCCCACACAGTCCAAATTGAACTGTGCGACGTCCGGCGCCATTTTCTTGTGGACCGGAAGTCGCGGCCGGACAGTAAGATTACTACTTCCGGTCGCAGCTTCCGGACTTGTGCACTTGGAGCGGAGGGAGCAGAACGGAGCGGACGGACTGGAGGGAGCGGCGGCGGCAGGAGCAGGTAAGTTAGGTCTATGTATGTACGTGTTTTACTGTGTGTTTACTACTGTATGTAAACCTACTACACTGTGTGTTAGCTCAAAAAATGGCGACACACAGTGTAGGAGGTTAGACCGTTCAATCCCCTCCTTTCTCCCGGCACTAGCCAGGATAAAGGAGGGGGGATTCTGAGAGCTCACTAGAGCGAGTGAGTTTTCTCAAATTTTGCAGCATAAAGCAATGTGGTTGCTTTACCACATGCAATGCTGCAATTTTGGGAATTGCTCCATCTAGTGACCAGCGCTGGGAAATATTATAAATTAGAATCTAATTTATAATATTTCCTGACTCGTGAAAAAAATAAAAAAAATTTGAACAATGTTTAATCACCTACACACTAAATGTTTAACTAAAAAAAAAAAAAATTTTTTTCTAGCGACACATTCCCTTTAAAGGGGTACTGCATTCCCATCTCAAAGAATAATGGCATTTTTCTCTGATATGTATGCCATCACTTTATGATCGGTGTGGGTCCAACCTCTGGAAATCCCACCAGTCCTGACAGTCTTTCCTCGCACAGTGGGGAGAGTTTGGCCAGCTGCAGTTTCCTGCACAATCGTGTGGCCGGGAATGCCGCTGTGCAGGGAAAAAATGGCCAGTGAAGAGACTGCATTGCTTGTTGTTGGTATTTTTTGGAGCATTTTGCACCCCCTCCCACATCGTCCATGATCCTGTCTGTCTACTTTATCATAACCCTGTCCAAAAAAAAGGCAATATCTATGCCACTACCCCAGTGGACTGTGAGTTGGTGAAGGAGCCAGGCTGTGGCTGCTGTATGACCTGTAACCTGGTGGAGGAACAGTCCTGTGAGGTGTACACCGAGCGTTATATGGGAAGTATTTGTGGCTGGCGCTACAATAGGGTTGCTGTGGCTGGCACTGTTTGGGGCAGGTGTGTTTGACACTGTATGTGAAGCATGTGTGCATGGGGCATTGTGGATAACACTGCAATGGTGGGGCATTGGCTGGCAAGGTTGTGAGAGCACTGGTTTTTCCCATAGTCATAATTTATACTATATCGGTGTTTCAGCAGCAGGTCCACTTCACTGTGCAGTAAACTACAGCACAGTATCGGCGCTACTACTGTACATTACCCACTCAGTTTTTAAGCATGATTCCGATTGGCAGAAGAAGAATCCAAATGAAAGCTGTTTGGATGTGGTCTCCCAGCCAATTGCACATGTGCTGACCATGAAAGGTGTACCCTGATTGGCTGGATATTCCAGCCAATTGCGTGTGCTGCTAAACGCTGCTGCTGCCGGAGTGTTTGCAACCTGAGACTGCATTCAACTTATGTCGAGGAAGTTGTATGTTGAGGTAACTTTGTAGTAATTTGTAGTTCGGAGAATAGGGTGTCAGTACTGTGTGTGGTACACTAAGAAGCTGCTGAGCAGCCCGCCTGATCTAATAGTATGAGCGCAACTAACAGGCTGTATGCCAGCATGGTGAACTACACATAACCTTGTGTCTGGCACACTATGTGAGCCTTATCTGTGTGCAATTGTAATACTAAGCAGCCACCCCCATCATGGATGACAGACTTGTGAGTGGATCCTCATCAGTATTTTGTACCGGTTTATAACATTGTTGCTTGTTTGCATGCTGCTGGGACTAGTATTAGTAAGGCTCTGTTCTCATATGCGTTGGGATCCCGTTCTGACGTTCCCTCAGAGATTTCCGTCAGAACGGGACCCTGAACAGACACAAACGGAAACCAGAGATTTCCATTTCCATCACCATTGATTTCAATGGTGACGGATCCAGTGCCCATGGTTTCCGTTTGTCTCTGTTGTGCACCGGACCAGTAATTAAAAACTACGCTATTCCTTCCGGCAAAACAACTGGTCCGGTGCACAACAGAGACAATCGGAAACCATGGGCACCGGATCCGTCACCATTGAAATCAATGATTATGGAAACGGAAACCTCTGGTTTTTTTTTGTGTCTGTTCAGGGTCACGTTCTGACGGAAACCTCCGACGGAACGTCAGAACGGGACCCCAACGCAGATGTGAACAAAGTTTATGTATGGCCTTTTTCTTTGATTTTGAATTCATTTGTAGTTATGTTGAAGAATACATGAACATATATGCCTATAAAAAGAATAAACAAATTATCTCAGCCAACATACACACACCGTCCTGGACATAGAAACCAGAATGCAGTACACATTATACAGTCTGTGCACTGCCATTTTTACTTTCTTTTTTAAAGTATTTAGGGAAGATTGGAATCATAGGGCAAGAAATTTAAAATACAGGTCTGCAGATAAATACATTGCAATAGCATATTTGTATGTGATTTGTGACAACTAGTGGGCAATTTGGTCATTTTGATATCAGTGCTTCATGGTTACAAATACTCAGATTCTACACTACAAATATCACGATATGATGATTATTTTGCTAGAGAAATAGATTTATATAAATAATATTTTGGGGGAAAAAAAGGCTTATAAACAAACTATAGAGTGATAAGTTATGTAATTCCATCTCATAGTTTAAGATCGAAGAAGAAATGGAAAGACTGTGGGTCAAGTGTTCCTAGTTTGACGTGCATCCCTGATGTTACAAGGTAAAGCAAGTATCATGTTTAACCATGAACTACAGTTCGGGCTAAAATAAGAAACTCTTCTAATGCTCTTGTATTTGCCAGACACTGTGACCCAGATCTAGGTGAAAGGTGATATATGTTATGTCTAGTGAAGCTGCACTGAAGTTGTGTTAAAGTGGTTCCCTGGGCATTTTATATTGATGGCCTGTCCATAGGATAGTCTATCAATATCAGATTGGTGAAGGTCCGACTCCCGGCACCCCTGCCGATCAGCTGACTGAAGGGGCTATGGTAAAGAATGCTGGGGCCTCTTCAATGTTTACCAGTCACAGTGCCGTACACATCTAGGGCGGCTGTGCCTGGGGTTGCAGCTCAGTCCTATTCACTTGAATGGGACCGGAACTGCAGTCGCTACGGATGTTTACGGCGCTGTGCCTGTTAAGCTAAGTAGAGGCAGCAGCGTTTGTCTACACGGCCCCTTCAGTCAGCTGATCAGATATTGACGATCTGTTATTGATGACCTATACTAAGGATAGGCCATCAATATAAGATGTCTGGAGAACCTCTTTAAAGGACGAGTGTCACGAAAAAAAATGTTTTTATATCAATTTGCTTTTAGTGTTTTATTAAAAAAAAAAATATTTATTTGTGTGTTTGTGTTTTACTTTTTTTTATTTTTTCACTTTTTCTTGTCTATGGGGGCTGCCATTTTTTTTCCATCTCTGTATGTGTCGATTAACGACACATACAGACATGGAATACGGCACATACAGTCCCATAGTGAATGCGAACGGGGCCCGTTCCATCCACTATGCTGTACGCCGTCTGTGTGGGAACGGCGCATGCTCCGCTCCCACACAGTCCAAATTGAAGGCGCCATTTTCTTGTGGACCGGAAGTCGCGGCTGGACAGTAAGATTACTACTTCCGGTCGCGGCTTCCAGACTTGTGCACTTGGAGCGGAGGGAGCAGACTGAGCGGACGGACCGGAGGGAGTGGCGGGGGCAGGAGCAGGTAAGTTAGGTCTGTGTATGTACGTGTTTTACTGTGTGTTTACTACTGTATGTTAACCTACTACACTGTGTGTTAGCTCAAAAAATGGTGACACACAGTGTAGGAGGTTTGACCGTTCAATCCCCTCCTTTCTCTTGGCACTAGCCAGGATAAAGGAGGGGGGATTCTGTGAGCTCACTGGAGCGAGTGTGTATTCTCAAATTTTGCAGCATAAAGCAATGTGGTTGCTTTACCACATGCCAATGCTGCAATTTTGGGAATTGCTCCATCTAGTGACCAGCACTGGGAAATGTTATAAATTAGAATCTAATTTATAATATTTCCTGACTCGTGAAAAAATTAAAAAAATTAGAACAATGTTTAATCACTTATACACTAACTGTTTAACTAAAAAATAAAAACATTTTTTTTTTCTAGCGACACATTCCCTTTAAGTCAGTCACTATTTCCTGTCTGTGTAAAGGATCTGCCAGGCACAGCTTCTGTGTCAACGCCCATAGGTAATCAGTCTGCACCTGCTTCTATGTCTGTGAGACTGACTCCATCTTCCACCACTCAGGATGGCAGGCTTAGGAGTGGGAGAGCCTATCACAGCCTGGCCAGACGGAGCTAGCTCCCGCCCTCTGTCTATTTATACCTGCCTTTCCTGTTCCTCCTTGCTTGTGATTCTTCTTGTTTAGTTTCCTGGCCCTGCTGCAGCTTCTGAACTATTTGACCCTGCTTCATATTGACCCTGGCTTACTGACTACTCTCCTGCTCTGCGTTTGGTACCTCGTACACTCCTGGTTTGACTCGGCTCGTATACCACTCTTGTTGCTCACGGTGTTGCTAGGAGTTCTTTAAGGAATTTTTAGGTTGTTCAACGAGTCAAAGAGTCAAGGATCCTCCAACTATTATTTCCATATGTTTTATTGTATAAGATACCACGCGTTTCGAGGCCGAACTGGCCTCTTCCTAAGGTCAAATACAAATGGTAAAAGGAGGTTATATACATACAGAATTATAAAAGAAGTGGAAAAACATGCCAAAATGGGGCTGAGTCATGATGCCTTGTCATAAGGTTAAAGGTTAATGCAATCGCTAAGATTGATCAAGTCTGTTACAACATCGTAGGATGTCAGACACTAAGGATTGTGTCGTTTAATGTATAATTGAAATACAAGACAATCAAGGTCATGTGAATGGAACAGGCAGAATGAATATCCACAAGAGGATTACAATAAGTGTAAGAACAAACCTATAAATGTGTTGTAACGTCTATGGCCACGGCCCGTCGTTCTGACTTACCCCTCGACGGCCACGGCCATGGACATGCGAGTATCCTGCAGCGTCGTCCTCCTGTGAGGCGCCGGCACTCACTTCCTGGTATTGAGACTGTCTCCCGGAGGGCGCGCAACACCAAAGCGTGCACAGTCTTAAAGGGCCAGTGCGCGCATAATTGCAGGAAGTCTGCAATCAAGCCCAGAATGCTACTGGACTATAAAAAGGGCTCTGCCCTCTTGTTCTTTGCCTGAGCATTGTTCGTTACCCAAAGTTTGTCTTGCAAATTGTCTCCTAGTGTCTTCCAGTTCCCAAGTGTTCCCTGTTCCTGTATCCTGTATCCCGTGCTATCCTGGTCAAGTGCCGTGCTGAGCTGTTGTCATGTTGTACTGTATTCCACGCCTGTTCTGCTACTCCACGCCTGACGTCTACTTGCTGCTTGGTCCCAGCCGAGCCTTCCCTGCTACTGTCCGAGTTGCCACAGGTACCCTTTCTGGACTATAGACTCCATACTATACCTGTTTGGCCAACTGTCATCCCACTACGCTGTACGACCCAGTGGGTCCAGACCCCGCATCGTGACATGTGTAAAGGATAATAAATAGGAGTAAGGTATTAGAGACCAATGATAAATAGTATGATCATCGTTAAAACATCGTAAAATAACTGCTGTAATCTTCATAGGTAAAGATATGCACAGATTAAAACAAACGTGGACAACACATCAAACACTTGCAATACAGTATCCAAAATCAAAAGTCGTCAAACCATCATAGTGATAGTTTTCTCCTGCTGAGAAGAGACCTGAATGGTAGATGTCGGGGAAATGCGGTGCCGTGATCAGGATGTAGGGAGGTGAGGTTCCGATCCCTTACGGAACGGAAAGCCAAACGTAAACCATAGCTTCCGTTTGCATTACCATTGATCCCCCCTTCCTATACATAGCGCAACCGTAGCTCCCTGAAGGAGCGGAATCCCCCTGTGGCCGGAGATTCTGCTCTTGGACTGTAATGACGGGGTATGGAGACAGACAGGTGAGCCCTAATCTACCCGCCACTCAGTCCCTGCCTACTTGCAACGATCCGCCCTAGGCGACGGGGTACAACTGGGCGACGGTCCCTACACTCAGTAAGTGCACGACAGACAACCAGACAAGGGTACAAAGAAGCCAGGGAAATGGGGAAGTTGCCCACGGGAACACCGTGAGCAACAAGCGAGGTGAACGAGCCGAGTCAAACCAGGAGATGAGCGAGGTACAAAAACGCAGAGCAGAAGAGTGGTCAGTAAAGCCAAGGTCAATAACAAACAGAGGGTAGTAGTTCAAGAAGCTGCAGCAGGGCCAGGAAACCAGCAGAGAAGAATCACAAGCAAAGGAGGAACAGGAAAGGCAGGCATAAATAGACAGAGGGCGGGAGCTAGCTGTCTGGCCAGGCTGTGATAGGCTCTCCCACTCCTAAGCCTGCCATCCTGGGTGGTGGAAGATGAAGTCAGTCTCACAGACATAGAAGCAGGTGCAGACTGATTACCTATGGGCGTTGACACAGAAGCTGTGTCTGGCAGATCCTTTACATGGACGGAGCGCTTGATGTCTCTGTCCATATATGGATAGTGACATCAGGGGCAACTCCTGAAGCGGAATCCCCGTTCACAGCGTTGTCGGTGAGGTGGCGGGTGATTCGGTGGCGCTATGTATAGGAAAAGGGGATGGGGGTGCCATCTACAAGGGGGCTGTGTGGCACTACCTACAAGGTGGCTGTGTGGCACTACCTACAGGGGGCATGTGGCACTACCTACAAGGGGGCTGTGTGGCACTACCTACAAGGGGGCTGTGTGGCACTACCTACAAGGGGGCTGTGTGGCACTACCTACAAGGGGGCTGTGTGGCACTACCTACAAGGGGGCTGTGTGGCACTACCTACAAGGGGGCTGTGTGGCACTACCTACAAGGGGGCTGTGAGGCACTACCTACAAGGGGGCTGTGAGGCACTACCTACAAGGGGCTTTGTGGCACTATCTATAGAGGTCTGTGCCTCACACCCCATTGTAGGTAGTGCCACACACCCCCTTGTAGGTAGTGCCACACAGCCCCTTTATTAATAGCACCCCTCACCTCTGTAGATGGCACCCCCATCCCACCTTCCTATACATATTGCCACTGTAGCTCCCTGAAGGAGCGGAATCTCGCACAAACTACAAGGGGGCTGTGTGGCACTACCTGCAAGGGGGCTGTGTGGCACTACCTACAAGGGGGCTATGTGGCACTACCTACAAGGGAGCATCTGTGAGTGGCAGGCTGATGGTCATTTTAGTGAGAGTGGGGGGCTGATGGTCTTCAAGTGGTTTCCACCACTGACCTCCAATTGAAATTAATGAATTGAAAAAAAGGCACTCATTTGGACTTCTTTTTTGCCTGTGTCTTTTGCATTAGCTTCAATTGCTTAAAAAAACGCAGGCAAAAAAAATCTGCCTAAAAATGGCTGATTTTTTTCTGCCTTACAAAAAACGCTGTGTAAACATACCCTAAGAGTGTACAGTAGTACTTGTTTTTAGCCGTTTTCTGTCTTTCTCTAAAAAAATTTTGGTAGGGGTGCCCTGAGGGTTTTTTTTTTTTCAGGGGTGCCTCAAGTCCGAAAAGGTTGGGAAACTCTGTTGTATAGTGTAGCTTTCAAATTTTCGTTCTTTTAAAAAAAGTTCATATCTCTATAATTGTTTTATATTCGTTTTTATATTTTCTGCTTTTTGTAGTATACAGGCAAACATTTGTTATACAATTGTTGAAGAAGGGGCTTTTTATGTCAGTAAAAATGT
The DNA here is from genome assembly GCF_050947455.1 of Rhinoderma darwinii. Lineage (NCBI taxonomy): Eukaryota > Metazoa > Chordata > Amphibia > Anura > Rhinodermatidae > Rhinoderma > Rhinoderma darwinii. Next base: position 482,310,182 of record NC_134687.1, read on the forward strand.
ATTTGTATTATTTATATTCCCCTGCTACCGGTATGTAGAGAATTGCCTGTTTACATTAGGGAGTAAAAAAGTTTGATGGTATTTACTATTTTATCTAGGACAATTTTTGAAATATGTAGCTCTATATCTTAGGGGACGGAGTTTTGCGTTGCGGCAGCCACGCCCCCCACATATGACACGTGGGGCCCCCTCTTTTTATGAGCTGTTTCAGCCGACTGCTATTTAGCCGCAGCATGTCCCTGGCCGAATGATGACGCTCCGCTGTGGGCGCATCGCCGGGCGTGCACAGCGGTTTCTCCCATACTGCGCATGCGCAGCGAGTGCGTCCCCCGCTACCGCGTCACCACATCAGCTGATGATCGTGCTGACGCACTAAATCAGATCTGTTGCTGATATGTCGATTTAATGTGCTTCTAGATTGTTGTTTGTGAATCACTATGGTGATGGCGCTGGGCGGCTTATTTAAGCACGCCACTGATGCCATTTTGTAGGTCAGAAGAAGCGCTGTGCAGCGCGAAACAAGCTGTAGCCTCAGAGCTCTCTGCATGTCCTCCCTTTAGCTTTCTTGTGCCAAAATAGAGAAGACTTTTACGCAATTCTGGGTGAGTGCCGCTTTTTTTCTACCTCTCCTGCTGAAATCTTTCCATTATACTTTTTTTCTGTATAGTCTCCAATTCTGATTTTGGCTTATAAATACTGATGCAAAATACTTTACTAAATACTGCCATGTAAATGAAACCTTACTCATAACTCCCAAATTTGAAGTATTATAAAGAGGGACAATGGTAAGTTTTTCCCCATTAAGCCACACCTCTATCCCCACCCATACACACCCAGTTCAGCCCACACAGTATCATGCTCCAATAGTGTATCCCCACAGTATAATGCCCCAATAGAGCTCCCCACACAGTATAATGCCCCCATATGCGCCCACAGCTGCCCCCCACACAGTATAATGCCCCTTAGTGCCCCCACACAGTATAATGCCCCCATTGTGACTGTTGACGCAATCATGGGCCAAAATATATTAGACTGAAATTTGTAATGGGTATGACAACCGATACCTGCCCGCCAGTGATTTATCCAGTTTCAAATCATGTTTTATCCATATATTGTAGAGCAATAACACACAGACGCTGCTGGTATGCTCAAAATACTCCTCTGGGGTTTATTGCCAAATTCAATTACAATAATATCATTCAAAAGGGGTGTAGGCTTGAGGTTAACCAATCAGAGGCAATGTGACAATATTTCAAATTCAGCCAATTACAGACATACGATACATTCCAAATGCATTATTATAATTCTTCACACATCAGGTTTGCAGGTGCCTTATCTTTCTTGGCAAGAATATAATAGATCTTTTTTTTTAAAGAGGCTCTGTCACCAGATTATAAGTGCCCTATCTCCTACATAATCTGATCGGCGCTGGAATGTAGATAACAGCAGTGGTTTTTATTTTGAAAAACGATCATTTTTGAGCAAGTTATGAGCAATTTTAGATTTAGTTTCTTAAAGGGAATGTGTTGCCAGAAAAACATGTTTTTTTTTTAAAAATTAAACATTTAGTGTGTGGGTGATTAAACATTGTTCAAATTTTTTTTATTTTTTTCACGAGTCAGGAAATATTATAAATTATTTCTAATTTATAATACTACCCATTTTTGGTCACTAGATGGAGCTGTTCCCAAAATTGCAGCATTGCAACATTGGGTTAAAAGCCCTCGCTCTAGTGAGCTCTCAGCATCCCCCCTCCTTTATCCTGGCTAGTGCCGGGATAAACGAGGGGTTTGAAAGGTTTAACCTCCTACACTGTGTGTCGCCATTTTTTGAGGTAACCCACAGTGTAGTAGGTTTACATACAGTAGTAAACACACACAAACACTAACATACATTGAAATCTCTTACCTGCTCCTGCCGCCGCGGCTCCCTCCGGCCCGTCCGCTCCGTTTGCTGCCGCTGTTCCATGTGCACAAGTCCGGAAGCCGCGACCGGAAGTAGTAATATTACTGTCCGGCCGCGACTTCCGGTCCACAGGAAAATGGCGCCGGACGGCGCCAATTTCGAATAGGACTGTGTGGGAGCGGCGCATGCGCAGTTCCCACACAGACGCCGTACACGGCAGTCAATGGGACGGGAGCCGTTCGCAGTCCCTATGGGACTGTGGCTGCCGTATTCCATGTCTGTGTGTGTCGTTAATCGACACACACAGAAATGGAACAAAAAATGGCAGCCCCCATAGGGAAGAAAAAGTGTAAAAATAAGAAACAGTAAAACACAAACACACAAATGAATATAAACGTTTTTATTAAAGCACTAACATCTTTAACATATAAAAAAATTATTTGTGATGACACTGTTCCTTTAATGCCCAACTGGGCGTGTGTTTACTTTTGACCAAGTGGGTGTTGTAAAGAAGTGTATGAGGCCGACCAATCAGTGACCAATCAGTGACATACACTTCTCATTGTTCCAGCCCAGCATGATCCACAGCACAGTGAGATTGTGCAGTGGGCTGGAACAATGAGAAGTGTATGTCACTGATTGGTCACTGATTGGTCAGCCTCATACACTTCTTTACAACACCCACTTGGTCAAAAGTAAAAACACGCCCAGTTGGGCATTAAGAAACTAAATCTAAAATTGCTCATAACAGGCTCAAAAATGATAGTTTTTCAAAATAAAAACCACTGCTGTTATCTACATTCCAGCGCCGATCAGATTATGTAGGAGATAGGGCATTTATAATCTGGTGACAGAGCCTCTTTAAGCTGGGGGAGAAATACTCACATGCATATGTAAGCACGTCTCCCTCTCCTATCTCACTCACTATTTCTTCTCTTCAAGCCTCGTATGGGAACCAAGGTCAAAGATAGCTTAACTTAGAAACATAAAAACTTGTCTTAAAAGGAGCAATGACTTTCTTATTCATTACAAAAGAACCAAGATGGAAACTCGAGGCAAGATGGCTGCTGCACAAAATGAATTCATTTAAACATTATTTTAAATCACTTTCACAGTGACCATCACACAGTATAATACCCCATAGTGGCCCCCACATAGTATAATGCTCCTATAGCGCCCATCATACAGTTGAATGCCCCCATAGCGTCCCCTACACAGAATAATGCACACATAGTTCCCCCCACACAGTATAATGCCCTCCACACAGTAGAATTGCTCATACAGCCTCCCACACGCAGTACAATGCCCCATAGTGCTCCCCCCCCACACAGTATTATTCATAGTGCCCCCTATACAGTATGCCTCCATAGCTGCCCTTACATAGTATAATGTCCCATTGTCACAGAGCACACAGTGAAGGCTTCCGTAGCCGCCGGCAAGATGGTCCCCGGCTCAGGAGTATGTTACAGCTGACATCCACCTGTAATGGCAGGAACCGGAGCTGGCTCCGATTCCCGCCATTAACCCCTCGGATGCGATCGCTGCATCTTTGTGGTTGATAGCAGATCGGCAGCTGTACCCCAAAATGGTACCAATAATAACTACAGCTCGTCCCGCAAAAAAACAGCCCTCATACCACTACGTCTATAAAAAAAATAAAATTAGTTAAGGCTCCAATAAGTCAGGAAATAAAAATAAGCGGTTGTGCAGATCAGAGGGGAATTTTTCGTCTGTTTCAAGAGGCGATTTATAGGGGCCCTAAAATTAGGGAACCATGAAGGGGAGGGCACAAACATATCTGCTAGAAGCGAGGGCGCCCATATTATACCAGGACAACACTTCCCAGCAAAATTCCCCAAACTGCAAAGGTGCGGAGTGTGGACCAAAAGGGGTATAAGTAAAGACACTATTTATCAGTGCGACAACGGCGTGTGCAGATAGGATTGCTTCACAGCGTAACACACATCTATGGATTATTTTATTGTTTACACCATTATTATACCACCTGACTATGCCCCTGATGTACTTTGCACAGCTTACATGTACCCCCACATTATAAACTCAAATACCAGTAATACTCAAACACAACTATTACCAAGCAAAATCTACGCTTCAAAAGCCAAATGGCGCTCCCACCCATCTGAGCTCTACGGTGTGCCCAAACAGCAGTTTACTTCCACATATATGCCACCGCAATACCCGGGAGAACCCTTTTAACAATTTTTGGGGTATGTCTCGCCAGTGGCATAAGCTGGGCACGACATATTTGCCACTGAATTGGCATACCTGGGGAAAATTTTACATTTTTACTTTGCACCATCTGCAGCGCATTCATTTATGGAAAAGACCTGTGGGGGGAAAATGCTCATTACACCCCTTGAGGGGTGTAGTTTTTAAAATGGGGTAACTTCTCAGGGGTTTCTTTTATTACTTCATATGAGAGCCTCTGCAATTGTGAACCAATACTTTATATGTCGCCAAATTAGGTCTCAATTTCGCATGGTACTCTTTCACTCCTGAGCCCTGTCAAATGTCCAGGCAAAAAATTAGTGCCCCATGTAGGGTGTTTCTAAAACCGGGAAACAGAGAATAATAATTGGAGAGCTCTCGTTATGGTGGCACAACTGGGCACCACATATTGGCATATCTATTGAAAAATCCCATTTTCACTCTGCAATATCGAGTGCACACTAATTTCTGCAAAACACCTGCGGGGTTAACATGCTCACTACACCCCTAGGTGAATACCTTGAGGGGTGTAGTTTCCAAAATGGGGTAACTTTTGGGGGGTTTCCACTGTTTTGCTCCCAGAGGGTTTTTGCAAATGCGACATAGCGACCAGAAACCAATCCAGCAAAATCTGTACTCCGAAAGCCAAATGGCTCTCCTTTCCTTCTGAGCCCTGCCGTGTGCCCAAAAATTAGTTTATGACCACATATGGGGTATTGCCATACTCAGGAGAAATTGCTTTAACAATTGTTGGGGGTCTTTTTCTCCTTTATTTTTTGAGAAAATGAAAAATTTTGCGCTAAAGCTACGTCTTATTGGAAAAATATGTAATTTTTATTTTCACTGCCCAATTCAAATAAAATCTATGAAACACCTGTAGGGTCAAAATGCTCACTACACCCCTAGATTAATTCCTCAAGAGGTGTAGTATCCCAAATTGAGTCCCTTTTGGGTAGTTTCCACTGTACTGGTACCTTAGGGGCTGTGCAAAAGTGACATGGTGTCAAGAAACCAATACAGCAAAATATGTGCTCCAAAAGCCAAATGGCGCTCCTTCCCTTCTGATCCTTGCCATGTGCCCAAACAGCAGTTTATGACCATATATGGGGTATTTCCGTACTCCAGAAAAGTTGCTTTACAAATGTTGGGGTTCTTTTTTTCCTTTTATTTGTTGAGAAAATGAAAAATTTTGAGCTAAAGGTATGTCTTATTGAAGAAAAAGGATTGTTTTTATTTTCACTGCCCAATTCTAATAAATTCTATGAAACACCTGTGGGGTCAAAATGCTCACTACACCCCAGGATGTATTCCACAAGGGGTGTAGTTTCCTAAATGGAGTCACTTTTTGGGCGTTTTCACTGTTTTGTCCCCGCAGGGGCTTTGCAAATGCGACCTGGCCTCCGCAAACCATTCCTGCTAAATTTGAGCTCAAAAAGCCAAATGGCGCTCTTTCCCTTCTAAGCCCTGCCGTGTGTCCAAACAGCCATTTATGAACACATGTGGGGTACTGTTTTAGTTGGGAGAAATTACTTTACAAATGTTGTGGTGCTTTTTCTCCCTTAGTCTTTGTGGAAATTAGAAAAAATTAGCTAAACCTACATTTTCTTTGAAAGAATGTAGATTTCCATCTTCACGGCCTATTTCCAATAATTTCTGCAATAAACCTGTAGGGTCAAAATGCTTACTATACCCTTAGATAATATGCTTAAGGAGTGTCGTTTCCTAAATGGGGTTACTTTTGTGGGATTTCCACTGTTTTGGCACCGCAATAGCTCTTCAAACCTTACATGGTTTATATTCTAATAAAAAGGTGGTCCAAAATCCTCTAGGTGCTCCTTTGCTTCTGAGGCCGATGTTTCGGTCCAGTAGCACACTAGGGCCAATTGTGGGATATTTCCTAAAACCGCAGAATCTGGGCAATAAATATTGAGTTGCGTTTCTCTGGTAAAACTTTGTGTTACAAAAAAATGGATTAAAAATTAATTTCTGCAACAACAAAAAATTAAATTTGTAAATTTCACCTGTACTTTGGTTTAATTGCTATGAAACGTCTAAAGGGTTAAGAAACTTTCTAACTGCTGTTTTGAATACTTTGAGGGGTGAAGTTTTTAAAATGGGGTGACTTTTTGGGGGTTTCTAATATATAAGGCCCTAAAAGCCACTTCACAACTGTACTGCCCCCTGCAAAAATAGCCTTTTGAAATTTTCTTAAAAATGTGAGAAATTGCTGCTAAAGTTCTAAGCCTTGTAACGTCCTAGAAAAATGAATGGATGTTTAAAAAACAATGTCAATCTAATGTAGACATATGGGGGATGTTAATTAGCGACTATTTTGTGTGGTATAACTGCCTGTCTTACAAGCAGATACATTTAAATTTCGAAAAATGCAAATTTTTTGCTAAATTTTTGTGTTTTTCACAATTAAATACTGAATGTATCGAGCAAATTTTGTCAGTAACATAAAGTCCAATGTGTCACGAGAAAAACAATCTCAGAATCGCTTGGATAGGTTAAAGCATTCCAAAGTTATTACCACATAAAGTGAAACATGTCAGATGTGAAAAATGAGACTGTCAGGAAGGTCAAAAGTGACCAAAGAGGGAAGGGGTTAAATTGACTATCTGTGACGCTTCACAATATTTTGGGGCAGATTTAATAAGACTTGCGTTTCATGTAAGGTGCAACCGATCTATTAAGAGGTGCACACCTCTGAATAATTCTGTTGCAGCTTTCCGCTGGCCGTGCGCCATCATTGTGGCACAACGACCGCGACCGTGTGCCAACCATTTCCCCGCTCTTGGACACAAAAAAATTATACTCACCTCATCGATCTCTTTTCTTCTTTTCTCTGGGTCCCTTCAGGCTGCCGCAGTGTGCGGTAGGTAATACAAGCAGAGCAGCATCAGGGCCTTATATGCGAAGAAGCATTCAATGCCACGTTGCATACAATGTCCTGACGCTGCCCAGCATTAGTACCATGTGTGAGCAGCGGCATACTGAGGGAGCAAAGTAGCTGGCCCTCTACCTTCTTACGCCCCAGTGTAAAACCTATGCCAGATTTCAGCTATAATTTACACCAGTTTTCTATCCCCTTTTGGTAATTCCCCAAAATTGGCGACGGTGGAGTAAAAAGTTCCCAACACAAATTGTGATTTTTGTGTTCTTCTGCAACCTTTCTTCACCAAAATACTGGCGTAGGAAGGTTGATAAATTCCCTCATTTGTGTTGAAAAAACACGCCCAGTTGTCTAGTAAGAAACCAATTTGCATAAATCTAAAATTGCTCATAACTTGCTAAAAAATTATCGTTTTTTAAAATAAAAACAATTTGTTATCTACATTACAGCGCCGATCATATTATGTAGGAGATAGGGCACTTATAATCTGGTGACAGAGCCTCTTTCAATGAAATAATTTAATGCTTTTAAAAAAAATAATAATAATATTTAATTCAGCTGAATCTATTCAATTAGCTAAAATCAAGGAAAGTAAGCCTGGCTAGAATGAGGGCATCTTCAGCAGGCACTCTGATGGGGGCATCTACAGCAGGCACTCTGAGGGGGCATCTTCAGCAGGCACTCTGAGGGGGGCATCTTCAGCAGGCACTCTGAGGGGTGTATCTTCAGCAGGCACTCTGAGGGGGGCATCTTCAGCAGGCACTGAGGGGGGCATCTTCAGCAGGCACTCTGAGGGGGGCATCTTCAGCAGGCACTCTGAGGGGGGCATCTTCAGCAGGCACTCTGAGGGGGGCATCTTCAGCAGGCACTCTGAGGGGGGCATCTACAGCAGGCACTCTGAGGGGGGCATCTTCAGCAGGCACTGAGGGGGGCATCTTCAGCAGGCACTCTGAGGGGGCATCTACAGCAGGCACTCTGAGGGGGCATCTACAGCAGGCACTCTGAGGGGGGCATCTACAGCAGGCACTCTGAGGGGGGCATCTACAGCAGGCACTCTGAGGGGGGCATCTTCAGCAGGCACTCTGAGGGGGGCATTCTGACATTTTTACCTAGAAGCTTTTTAGGCATTGGGCCTATATTACTAACAATCTCAAGGATTTCGGAGGCTGCCACTAGATGGCGTACGTTGCAGCTGGAGACATGGCATTTCATGCGCACACTCTTTCTTGTCAGGAATAGCAGGAAGTTTTATAACGTAATTTCCTGGAGCCAGAGCACTATCCTCGATGTTTATAGCAACGCAAAGCTGGCGGCCGCCATGTCTCTATGTCAGCGCTGTATTGCGGTTCTATTCGTGGCCGCGTTATGCAGAGTGGCAGCCTCTGGCACGGAAGAACCCGATGCTACTGGGTATTCGTCTGCAGATAATGTAACAGAGCTGGGCGAGCTCTTGGGCAATGATTCTCTCCAAGGGACAGGGGGAGCCTCCACCATTGAGCCTAACACCGGAGCGTATACAGGTTCTCCTGCCAGCGCTGTGACTGCGCCCTCAGGCCCACAATCGGAGGCACCTGTAGAATTTACCACCACGAAGTTGCCCGCAGTGACTGTAGACCACCCCCTCTCCACCGAGCTCCCACAGCTTCGCTCCATCCCTCCTCTAGTAACCACTGGTGAGCATAGCCGCGGCTGTATACAGACATGAGCACAGCGCTACCACCAGTGTATGCACAAATCAGTCTCATTATATGGGCAAATGCGGGCACGCGCAATAAAGATCAGACTGATCTCCGGAGAATACATAATGCAGACTTGTATGTTTTCTGCTGTTTGTATTTTCTTACAGGAGAATTCGTTCTCATTGCAGCAACTTGTCATAACTGGGACTACATTAGAGGTCCCCAACCAGATCAACATTGGGGGTTGTCACATCTCATAAAGTGGTGCCAAATTTCCAGGATACCCCATCATTTTCTGATCAGAGGAGGGCTGACCTTAAAAAGTATGCCATCACCTTCTGATCAGTTTGGCACCCCTACCGATCCTGAGAATGAATGGGTCACAGTGCAGGTTTAGCATGTTAACTGTTTTTGGTCATGCACAGCAGTTCTCCCAGCCACCCGCTATGCAGGGAACTGCAGCATGACCCCTTTCAAGTAAATGGATCTGTACTATAGTCTGCAAAAACCGAGGGCCTGGAGTGCCGCTTTGCAGAAAAACCTTTGACTAAATCAGCGCTCCGGCCCCTTCATTCTTAAAATCGGTGAGGGTCCCCACTGATCAGAAGTTGAGGGTATACTTTTATTAAATGGGAAGACCCAAGGCCTACTGCGGAATTTTATACCAAATATCCGCAGCTAACTACAGTGCAACGGAAGCGAATAAGGTTTTCAAAATTCCTTTCACACGTTGCAGAATATATCCCTGTGAACTTTAGGGCTTGCTGTCAATTTTTACATCTGCATTTTTTTTTTTGTTGCAATGAAACGGTATAATATTGTGCTGCAGATTTTGTCCTTGCCATACAGGGGGTGAAATCAACGGTCAAATCGTATGTCGCAGGTTTTTAGTGAGAATTTTATCAGGAAATCAATCCAGTGTGAACATAGGCTTACACACTATACATTCGTAGTAAACACAGGGGTTGTTAGATAAAAACTCTTAGGGGAGATTCACACGAACGTTGCGTTTTTGCGCGCGCAAACAACGCGGCGTTTTGCGAGCGCAAAAACCATTTGACAGCTGCGTGTGTCATGCGTGTCTGATGCGCGGCTGCGTGATTTTCGCGCAGCCGGCATCATAGAGATGAGGCTTGTCGACGCCCGTCACTGTCCAAGGTGCTGAAAGAGCTAATTCTTTCAGCACCCTCGACAGTGAATGCCGAACACAACAGCGAAAAACCTGTAAAAAAAAAAGATAAAGTTCCTACTTACCGAGAACTTCCCGGCCGTTGCCTTGGTGACGCGTCCTTGGTGACGCGTCCTTGGTGACGCGCCTCTCTTGACATCGGGCCCCACCTCCCTGGATGACGCGGCAGTCCAAGTGACCGCTGCAGCCTGTGATTGGCTGCAGCCTGTGCTTGGCCTGTGATTGGCTGGAGCTGTCACTTGAACTGAAGTGTCATCCCGGGAGGTCGGACTGCAGGAAGGAGACAGGAGTAATCGGTAAGTTAGAACTTCGGTTTTTTTTACAGGTTCATGTATTTTGGGATCGCAAGTCACTGTCCATGGTGCTGAAACAGTTTAACTCTTTCAGCACCATGGACAGTGACTATCTCCTGACGTCGCGTACCGATAATTTTTTTGCCGGGATCGGCCAAAACGAGTTTGGCCGAACCCGGTGAAGTTCGGTACGCTTGTCCGGCTTCGCTCATCGCAAAGACACTCCGTTTGGATGTTCGGAAACAGAAAAGCACGTGGTGCTTTTCGGTTTTCATTCATCCTTTTCACTGCTGTTGCGCGAATCACGCTCGTCCCACGGAAGTGCTTCCGTGTGGTGCGCGTGATTTTCACGCACCCATTGACTTCAATGGGTGCGTGATGCGCGAAATACGCAGAGTTATTGAACCTGTCGCGCATTTTGCGCAGCAGACAAACGCTGCGCAAAAAGCACGGACTGTCTGTACTGCCCCATAGACTTGTATTGGTCCATGCGTGCCGCGTGAAAACCACGCGGCCCGCACGGACCGAATACACGCTCGTGTGAATCCCCCCTAATAGAGGATTTAGGGCCTGTGTTTGGGACCCCCACGATTACAAGAATGAAGGGGCTGTGGTGCTCTTTGTCGTGTATCTAAACTGATTGAAAAATTGAGGAACAATTGACCTCAGTTTGCATGAGTTTTTCAACCTATCGCCAGATGACCTCAGAAAGATAAAAAATGAAAATAATCATAATGAAACTTCTGAAGGTGAATGCAATTTTTGGCACAAGTTTAAGTCTCATAGAAATACTACGATCCATCGACTGATCTGTCATGCTGCAAAGTGCAACACTCTTAGGGGGAGTTCACACAGAGTTTTTTGACGCGGAAACCTCGCCGCAAAATGTGCCAAAAAATGGCCGAAAATGCCTCCCATTGATTTCATTGGAGGCGGAGGCGCTTTTTCCCGCGAGCGGAAAAACCGGCTTGTGGGAAAAAGAAGGGACATGCCCTATCTTCGGGCGTTTATGCCTCTGACCTCCCATTGACATCAATGGGAGGCAGAGAAAGCGTATTTCGTGGCGTTTTATGCCCACGGCGCTCAATGTCCACTGGCGAAAAACAGAATTTTGAGGCAGATTTTCCTGCGTGTCCGCTGCGTAAAACTCACGACATGTCCTATAGTTGACTCTTTTTCGTGCATCACGCACCCATTGAAGTCAATGGGTGCGTGAAAATCACGCGCGGCACACGGACGCACTTCCGTGTGCTGCGCGTGATTCGCGCAACAGTTGTTAAAGAAATGAAGGGAAAAATAAAACCACCTCCTTTATTTCTGTTTCTAAACATAAAAACAGAGTGTCATAAAGATGTCATATGCGCGAAAATCATGCAGCAAATACAGATGACACGCGGTACTGTGCAAAACACGTTCACGTTCGTGTGAATAAGGCCTTACGCAGCGGACACACGTGTGAAAATCACGGAATGTCTGAACGGCCCCATTAACTAACATAGGTCCGTGCGACGCGTGTGATTTTTCAGGCGCGTATCACGGACGTTAAACACGTTCGTGTGAATAAGGCCTTAGGCTGGATTCACACGCAGTGTTTACCTAAGTTTTCGGTGGCATTTTTCGCACATGTTTTTTGCAACCTGCATGTTTCAGACATTTATGGGACACTCTGGATATTTTTTTTATAATATATGTCATTGATGGGAATACCCCTTTAAACAGATCCGATCCGTTTTTGTGCTTACCTTTGACCCTATGATAACTGTACCTCATTCTCCTTAGTTGCCAGCCTGTGTGTTTGTGACCTGCTGGTGAACGAGTGCGACGTTAACTGCTGCTGTGATCCTGACTGCGGTGCTACAGATTTTAGCGTTTTCTCTGGATGCTCCATTCCTATTGTAACGTAAGTAAAACTCTGTGATAGATTTTAAGGGGTTGCGCAGGTTCAGAAAAACATGGTTGCTTTCTTCCAGACACAACACCTGTCCATGGGTTTGTGTCTGGAATTGCAGCTAAGCTCCATTGAAGTGAATGGGACAGATCTGCAATACCACTTCTACCTTTATAGACAAAACCTGGTCATCATGGCGACTAGAAAATCAGCACAGGCCATGTAAAGTAAAAAAAACACAATTTTGAATATTAAACATAATAGGGGTGTTCCAGCCAAACGGGTTAAGCTGTTTCTGTCAGTTCCATAGACCTTGGATGGAGCAGCAGGGTGCATGTTCCACCGCCAATCCATTGAACTCCTAGCCGCGGTTCTAGCTATCAGTGGGGGTCCCAGCAGTTGGAAACTCAACCAATCTAACATTAATCACCTATCCAGTGATAAATGCTTTTGGCTGGTATACCCCTTTAAGGGAAGCTCTGTTCTGACTACTGGAGGAAGGGGAAACCACAATTAATGTGTAAGACAAGCACATCCTTCGTTGCCAAACGTTTGCTGGATGTTGTTTTGTTTCTTTAAAATGTGGAGCAATTGTTCCTTAACCGATTGTGTAAACCGTCCCTACAACATGTACAACTCACTATTGGTTAGTAGTGAATAGAAATCCCTTTATACATCATAATTAACTAAATTTATAAACAACATCTATAATTAACTATAGAATTGTGTGCAATGAGAAAAATAATTGAACAAATGCCCTAAAAAAGTGGGGACTGTGATTGTTTGTTTAAGCGCATTAAAACCGGATGAGAGTTCTTTGTTGCAACCAATCTGAGCACTGCAAAATGGGACACTATAACCTAGGATCGACCTGTGCATAGCAGGGTAACATATATGGTACAAGCCTTGAACCCCCTATTAGTGCAGAATGGGGATTTCCCTGTGGGTAAAATGAAAGCCATCTGTTTTTGCAGGGTCTAGCATTACTATTATTTTTGTTGACTTTTCCCTTTCCCCTTTCTGTGGCTACTCCCATCAGATTCTCTCTTAGTGATGCAGTCCGAGTCTAACAAACATAAAGGGGTGGTCTCACCATTATAGCCCCATTTCAAATGGAGCTGGTCCAGCGATCAGCTGATCGCTGCAGGTTCAAGTTGTAAAGAGGCTGGCGGACAGTGCGGCTGCTTCAGGAGAAATGTAATATTACATATTACCCATTCAAATGAATGGGCGATCGTGTACATAGAATGCGTCTAGTATAAGAGAGCGAGAGCTGCCCTTTGTTATATTGCAGTATGGGGCATGTGCTTCCCACAGTAAAAGAACATTCATCTTCTGAAATATTCTGTGCCGAGTGGAGGATCCTTCTCCTCCTGCAGTCTGTACGATGTGAGTGACTCGGTGCAGACAGGCGCGATGACGTCACTACATCGCGCCTGCCTTTGCCGAGCCGCTCACATCGTACAGACTGCAGGAGGAGAAGGATCCTCCACCGGGCGGGGAAACGGGGATAGGTAAGTATGTATCTTGTTATTTTTCTATTTGGTCCGTACATAAGGGGGCATTATACTGTGTATGGGAGGGGGGGGGGCATTATACTGTGTATGGGAGGGAGGGGGGGGGCATTATACTGTGTATGGGAGGGAGGGGGGGGGCATTATACTGTGTATGGGAGGGAGGGGGGGGGCATTATACTGTGTATGGGAGGGAGGGGGGGGGGCATTATACTGTGTATGGGAGGGAGGGGGGGGGGCATTATACTGTGTATGGGAGGGAGGGGGGGGGGGCATTATACTGTGTATGGGAGGGAGGGGGGGGGGCATTATACTGTGTATGGGAGGGAGGGGGGGGGGCATTATACTGTGTATGGGAGGGAGGGGGGGGCATTATACTGTGTATGGGAGGGAGGGGGGGGGCATTATACTGTGTAAGGGAGGGGGGGGCATTATACTGTGTATGGGAGGGAGGGGGGGGCATTATACTGTGTATGGGAGGGAGGGGGGGGGGCATTATACTGTGTATGGGAGGGAGGGGGGGGGCATTATACTGTGTATGGGAGGGAGGGGGGGGGGCATTATACTGTGTATGGGAGGGAGGGGGGGGCATTATACGGTGTATGGGAGGGGGGGGGGCATTATACTGTGTATGGGAGGGGGGGGCATTATACTGTGTATGGGAGGGGGGGGGGCATTATACTGTGTATGGGAGGGGGGGGGCATTATACTGTGTATGGGAGGGGGGGGGGCATTATACTGTGTATGGGAGGGGGGGGGGGCATTATACTGTGTATGGGAGGGGGGGGGGGCATTATACTGTGTATGGGAGGGGGGGGCATTATACTGTGTATGGGAGGGGGGGGGCATTATACTGTGTATGGGAGGGGGGGGGCATTATACTGTGTATGGGAGGGAAGGGGGGCATTATACTGTGTATGGGAGGGAGGGGGGGGCATTATACTGTGTATGGGAGGGAGGGAGGGGGCATTATGGGGGGGAGGGGGGCATTATACTGTGTATGGGAGGGAGAGGGGGGCATTATACTGTGTATGGGAGGGAGGGGGGCATTATACTGTGTATGGGAGGGAGAGGGGGGCATTATACTGTGTATGGGAGGGAGAGGGGGGCATTATACTGTGTATGGGAGGGAGAGGGGGGCATTATACTGTGTATGGGAGGGAGAGGGGGGCATTATACTGTGTATGGGAGGGAGAGGGGGCATTATACTGTGTATGGGAGGGGGAGGGGGGCATTATACTGTGTATGGGAGGGAGAGGGGGGCATTATACTGTGTATGGGAGGGAGGGGGGGCATTATACTGTGTATGGGAGGGAGGGGGGGCATTATACTGTGTATGGGAGGGAGGGGGGGCATTATACTGTGTATGGGAGGGAGGGGGGGGCATTATACTGTGTATGGGAGGGAGGGGGGGCATTATACTGTGTATGGGAGGGAGGGGGGGGCATTATACTGTGTATGGGAGGGAGGGGGGGCATTATACTGTGTATGGGAGGGAGGGGGGGGCATTATACTGTGTATGGGAGGGAGGGGGGCATTATACTGTGTATGGGAGGGAGGGGGGGCATTATACTGTGTATGGGAGGGAGGGGGGGGCATTATACTGTGTATGGGAGGGAGGGGGGGCATTATACTGTGTATGGGAGGGAGGGGGGGCATTATACTGTGTATGGGAGGGAGGGGGGGGCATTATACTGTGTATGGGAGGGAGGGGGGGGGGCGGCATTATACTGTGTATGGGAGGGAGGGGGGGGGGCATTATACTGTGTATGGGAGGGAGGGGGCATTATACTGTGTATGGGAGGGAGGGGGGGGGCATTATACTGTGTATGGGAGGGAGGGGGGGCATTATACTGTGTATGGGAGGGAGGGGGGGGCATTATACTGTGTATGGGAGGGAGGGGGGGGGCATTATACTGTGTATGGGAGGGAGGGGGGGCATTATACTGTGTATGGGAGGGAGGGGGGGGGGCATTATACTGTGTATGGGAGGGAGGGGGGGGCATTATACTGTGTATGGGAGGGAGGGGGGGGGCATTATACTGTGTATGGGAGGGAGGGGGGGGGCATTATACTGTGTATGGGAGGGAGGGGGGGGGGGCATTATACTGTGTATGGGAGGGAGGGGGGGGCATTATACTGTGTATGGGAGGGAGGGGGGGCATTATACTGTGTGAGGGAGGGAGGGGGGGCATTATACTGTGTGAGGGAGGGGGGGGGCATTATACTGTGTATGGGAGGGAGGGGGGGGGCATTATACTGTGTATGGGAGGGAGGGGGGGGGGGCATTATACTGTGTATGGGAGGGAGGGGGGGGGGCATTATACTGTGTATGGGAGGGAGGGGGGGGGCATTATACTGTGTATGGGAGGGAGGGGGGGGGCATTATACTGTGTATGGGAGGGAGGGGGGGGGCATTATACTGTGTATGGGAGGGAGGGGGGGGGCATTATACTGTGTATGGGAGGGAGGGGGGGGGGCATTATACTGTGTATGGGAGGGAGGGGGGGGGGGCATTATACTGTGTATGGGAGGGAGGGGGGGGGGCATTATACTGTGTATGGGAGGGAGGGGGGGGGCATTATACTGTGTATGGGAGGGAGGGGGGGGGCATTATACTGTGTATGGGAGGGAGGGGGGGGGCATTATACTGTGTATGGGAGGGAGGGGGGGGCATTATACTGTGTATGGGAGGGAGGGGGGGGGCATTGT
The DNA here is from genome assembly GCF_050947455.1 of Rhinoderma darwinii. NCBI lineage: Eukaryota > Metazoa > Chordata > Amphibia > Anura > Rhinodermatidae > Rhinoderma > Rhinoderma darwinii. The sequence continues at coordinate 482,326,487 of NC_134687.1, forward strand.
ACTGTGTATGGGAGGGGGGGCATTGTACTGTGTATGGGAGGGAGGGGGGCATTATACGGTGTATGGGAGAGAGGGGGCAGCTATGGGGAGCATTATGCTGTGTGAGGAAAGCTATGGAGGGCATTATACTATGGGGGAGCATTATACTGTAGGAGGAGCTGATATGGGGGGTCATTATACGGTGTGGGGCATCTATGTGGGGCATTATACGGTGTGGGGCAGCTATGGGGGGCATTTATATATATATATATATATATATAATTAACAGACCACTGCATTCCATTTGTTAGCAAACCCGTGTAATGGGATTTCTTTACTAGGTGTGCGTGTGTGCGTGTGCGCGTGTGTGCGCATGCGCCCTAAAAAAAGAAATCACATGTAAACACTACTAGGCTGTCTGCAATTTGCAGCAGAAAGAAGGCTGTGCATGTGATAGCACACACCATTATACTCTATGGTTATACAAGTGGTCCCCCATCGAACTCGAAAAATAAGGGAACCTGACTCCTGATGAGCACACTTATACCACATGTCTGTTTAACATGTCGTGCTTTTTATTGAAATCTCTTTTAAAACCACAAGGTGGCAGTCAAATCATTTAGCTTTCTTGTATGTATCTCCTGAATATATACATCTATAGTAAAATAGCTTTAATCCAGCAACAAATGAATCCGACGTGTGCTAGTTCATCTAATATGCTGGATTATCAGTCGGTCATAGAAGTATATAAAATTTACTTGTGAGTATAGAAAATGTTCAGGAAGAAAGCAAAAAATGTAATATTAACACAAAATCTGCTCTTGTAACTTTTGCTAATTTTCTTGTGAAATTCCGCATGATTGCAATTCTGTGCTAGAAACAAGTGCAGAATTATGAGATTTCTGAATTATCAGGCTGGATTATACACAGGTGAGTCCCATTATTATGACCACCAGCTAATATCCATAGTAACCGCCGTGTGCAGCATGGACAGCAGCTAGATGGGCTGGAGTGACTCAATAAGGTGCTGGTAGGTTGTCTCGGGTATCTGGAGCCATGCTGACTGCAGCACACATTTACTGGAGAGTGCGTGGGGGAGGATCCATAGAGCGAACAAGACCATCGAGGTGGTTGGGTGCAAGTCTGGTGAATTAGGGGGCCAGGGAAGTACTTGGAAGTCTTGATCGTGCTCTTCCAACCACTGTCGGACATTTCTAGCCCTGTGATATGTCGCGTTGTCTTTCTGGAAGATTCCCTCTGCCCCCGGGAAGACAAACAGCATGTATGGGTGGACGTGATCTACAACGATGGATTCATACCCAAATCGGTTCAGAGTGTCTTCCACATGGATGAGTCGACCCAGAGAATGCCATGATAAAATTCCCCAGGCCATACCCTAACTGAGATTGCACATCAGACCCAATTACAAGGAAAATCCGCCCTGTTGTAGTGACTATTGCGCTGCGCTTAGTTACCTGCTTCTATTCTATTAACAGTGCTGTGTACGTGAGAAGACAGAAGAGGTGAAAACCACTCCAGGCCCCCCAGAGATCGGGCAGCTAGCTGTAGCCTGCGTTGTAGACATGCTATGGCAAAGGCTTTAAGGACCTGGCCCGTCCGCCGTATATATACAGCGTGCGGTCAGCAACCAGTTAAATAAATTCCAGTCAAACAATCTTCTAATATGTCATAGATACATGTGAAAAAAGGATATTACTAAAGACTTCTATCTCTGACCACCACTAATTTCCAGAATGAAAGGGCTCTATAGAGTGCTCAAATCCTTATGGTCATTTAAAAGATTTCTGTTAGGCTGCAAACACACATGCAGTTTTTGGTGCAGTTTTTTGGAGCCAAAAATAGGAGTGGACTCAAAAGGAATGGCAAATATAACTGAATCTCCTTCCTGCTGGATCCACTTCTGGCTTTGGCTCAAAAACTGTACCTCAAACTGCATAAAGAACTGCACCTCAAACTGCATCAAAAACTGCGTTTGTGTTTCCAGCCTAATAGAAATTCTGATGTAGAAGTATTGTCAGTTCTGATAGTTTGTCCACAAACTATTATCAGTACTCTCTGGAAAGGGTGAGCTATGTGATCTAGATGACCCGCTGTGCTGCACAAGTCCTTATCTCCGGATCCCCGCAGTCCCCTAGATTGCCTTGCTTTCCTGACTGTAGCCAAGAGTTGCGATTCTATAGGGGAACCAGCTTCCATCACGCTCTAGGGGAGCTGAGAGTCATGGCCTGACCATTATTCTGGACAATTGAAGAGCAGAGTTTATTTTGTGGTCTAGCGATGCTGACGTCATATACATGATATCAGATCTCGTGGCTGACCCCTTTTGCTTTGTGTAAAATTAAATGCTGTATATAAAACACTGACTTTGATTTTTGTTTCTACAGTAGTGACAGCCAACTGTGCCAACGTGAAGCTGTTCTCTATTCAATCAGTTCTTCAAAAGTCCCTCAAAGAGTAACCGCAACGGTGGGAGTAGTTAACCCAAATCTTTTCTGCATTCAAGCAACAAACTGTGAGTATTGGCCAAAAGATTTAGCACAAAATGAAATGTAAGGGTAGTACAAACATATTCATTCACAGAGCAAATAGCATCTGACATCCCAGAACCATCGAGCAAGTAAGAAACTGATTGATTTGGTTTCTGTCATTCTGGTTGAGTAAAACAGAAGAGTAAGATTTTGCCCTCTTACTTTTCATTTCTAACTTTCTCTGGAAGATGACAGCTGAAAGACCTCCACATTTTCTTTGCCCTACATTTCATAAATAAGTCTTTATACCCAATCTATGCTGAACTTGTATGTATTTACAGCAGTCTATGCCTAGCCAATCAAGTAAGATCGGCAGGGCATCGTGAGATTTTCTGTGATGAGATGCGATCCTGATATGATCTGGATGATTTCAAGTTTAACCATGCTCTCATAGTGACTTAGTAGCAATAGGGTCAATCTGAACTTGCTGTGCAGTGGAATACAATCTGCTACGTGTAAGCATCCATTTCAGGCTGGGGATGGCTGTACTATAGTTTTCATTGGAATGATGAACCCTCGTAATCACATTTTCTCATAGATGTACAGTTCTGATAATAGCCTCCAAACATTTCTATACATATTTGTACATTATTTTAGCAGCTTTTTTCATAAGGGTATATTCACACAGTTCATTTTTGGTGCAGGTTTTTAAGCCACAATCAGGAGTGCATGAAAAAAAAAAGAGGAAAATTAGAATTTTTCCTATATACTGCCCCTCCCTTTACGATCCACTCCTGGTTGTGGCTTCAAAAACTTCCCCAAACCTGCACTGTGTGAATAAGGCTTTACTGTTACCTTTCTAAGCTTTCTATTGTAGGTTCAATGCCCTGTTCTCAATCAGCTAGGTCATCTGTTCTCAATCAGCTAGCTCCAAGATTAGATGCTAGTACATGAGAAATTATTGTGTAGGAATCCACTTCTGGCTTTGACACAAAAAAATGTTTCAAAACTGTGTGTGTGATCCTGGCCTTAAGTGGACACTAACTTTTCAAACAAACTAATCTAATAGTATACCTGATAGAGAACAACTTTGTAATTTATTTACTGTTAAAATGTAGTTTTTTTTTATCCATGCAAATTGTGTGTGAATTATGGCAACTAGGTGTCTCCCTTTCTGTAATCTACCGTCCGCCCCCTGTTGTCAAGCAAAATCCATCTAGTTACAGAGCAGAATTGACAGGCTGCACAAGTTGGGGGTGTGTCACTTCACTGCCTGCCTATACAAGTCAATGGAAAGGGGAGGGGGAGCAGGAGAAGTGATCAGAGGGCGAGTGTGACTCAGCAACACACGCTGCATGTAAGTGTACGGAGGGGGAGGGGGAGGGGGGAGCAGAGAGAGAGTGATTCAGCAACCAGACATGCATACGACTCTATGCGGGGGAGGAGAAAGCAGGAGCAGAGTGAGAAAGACAGGCTGCTGGTAAGATTTCTATGTCACCCCAGTGCTGGATTCTCGCCTCAATGCTGCTACAGATTCTATATATGTAATAGATAGAGATAGGAAAGCAGGATTGTCCTCTTCTATGTGTGCAGAGTATAGAAAACATAATAGCATTTAGGCTCTGACCCCTAGCTCAGAGACAATGGAGAATTAGAGATAGAGCCTGCAGGGGTGAGAACGGCTAAATAATTCCAGATACAATTTATATAATGGCCAGAAATAGTGTTCTTCCTCATGTACACACATATGACAGCTTATTCTGAAAAGTCAGGTACACTTTAAGGCTGGAATCAGACATGCAGTATTTGTGGCAGTTTTTTTATGCAGTTTTTCTGAGCCAAACACAGGAGTAGATCTAAAAGAGAACAAATATATCAGTCTTTTCTTTATACTTATCTTTGTTTTTTGATCCACTCCTAGCTTTGGCTCAAAAAACGGCAAAAAAAAACCTGCATCCATGATCCTGTTCTACAAATAATGGCGGTAACCGTACCAAAATGTGTATTCTGTCATTCAGTACTTGGTGCAAATCTAGTTTTTGCTATCAGCAGTTAGGGAATATTAGACCGGATTACCAAAGCCCAGGCTCTAGTAACTATTGACTTCCTAATTGAAGCCTGAATCACTGAGAGGCGGTAAAGATCACTCCTGCTGCCTATTTAACCCCTTAGTAACCACCAATACACCGTTTCACGGCGGTCACTAAGGGGCCTAGGATAGGCCACCGTCTTTTCACGGAGGCCGAGTCTAAGCCCTGCATGGGTGTCCCATGCAGGCTGGAGCGGGTGCTCAGTTGTCTGATGACGGCTGGGCTCCAAATCTAACGATCAAAGTTTACTTCGATCGCTGCCGTTTAACCCCTTAAATGCTGCGGTCCATAGCGACTGCAACATTCAAGTTGTTTACAGAGGGAGGGACACCCATCGGCGGCTCGCAAATGCAATCGCGGGCCTCCGATGGGGTGCTATGGCAGACGAGGGCCTAATAAAGGCCCCCAGGCATGCCCTGGCTATATGCCTTTTACACTGACCGGTAGTAATGCTCTGGTATACGAAGCATTATATCTGCGATCAAAAGATCACATAGGGAAGTCCCCTAGTGGGACTGAAAAAATAAGTAATAAATGTTAAATAAAAATGATTCACAAAGCTTAGGCTATGTTCACACAGAGTTTTTTGCAGGCGGAATTTCTGCCTCAAAGTTCCGTTTGGAAGTTTGGGGCAGATTTTCCTCTCTATGCACGCCGATTTTCGCAGCGTTTTTCGCAGCGTTTTTCGTCCGCGGCCATTGAGCGCCGCGGGCATAAAACGCCGTGAAATACGCTTTCTCTGCCTCCCATTGATGTCAATGGGAGGTCAGAGGCGTAAACGCCCGAAGATAGGGCATGTCCCTTCTTTCTCCCGCGAGACGGTTTTACCGCTCGCGGGAAAAAGACACCTCCGCCTTCCATTGAAATCAATGGGAGGCATTTTCAAGCCGTCTTTGACGAGTTTTGCAATGCGGTTTCCGCGTCCAAAAAACTCTGTCTGAACATAGCCTAACCGTGTAAAGAAACAAACAAACCATTTTTTCCCATAAAAAGTGGTTTTATTTAGTAAAAGTGTAAAAATGAAATCAGTACAAATATATGGTATCGCCGCGACCGTAATGACCCAAACAATAAAGTTAACATTTAAACCGCAAGGTGAACGCCATAAAAAATTACGCAAAAAACAGTAGAAATAAAAGTTAGAAAGCGCCGATGCAAAAACAAATAATTTTAGTTCAAAAGAATTTTTATTGTGCAAAAGTCGTAAAACATAAAAAACCTAAACATATGTGGTATCGCAATATTCGTACCGACCCATAGAATAAAGGTAACATTTTATTTACGCCACACTGTGAATGGCGTGAATTTAAAACGCGTAGAATAATGGTGGAATTTCAGGGGTTTTTTTTCTATTCCACCCCCCAAAAAAAGTTAATAAAAGTTAATTAAAAAATGATATGTACCCCAAAATAGTGCCATTAAAAAGTACAACTAATCCCGCAAAAATGTCCTCATACAGCTATGTCGACGGAAAAAATAAAAAAGTTATAGCTCTTTGGATGCGACTATAGAAAAACGGAAACAATTGCTTGGTCATTAGGGCCTAAAATAGGTTGGTCACTAAGGGGTTAAAGGAAAAATGATCCCTTGTTGAAATATAGAATTTCTACAATGTCTTCCGGTCTCATGCGTTCATACATTGTCTTGTGAAGCACAGAATGTAAAAGCTGTTTTACAACTTGATTTGTCCACTGTAAAGAAATCCTATTTACACCGATGACAAAAGACCAGAGAAGCATTAAGATGAATAGTCCATGAGAGGGATTTCTTATAATGCACATGCAAATACCTGCCTCTGCTTTTACTAGAGCTTTCACTTACTTTATGAACTTTGTCTAGAATTCAATTATTCTACAGCATAATTCCATTAGTATAGTATCTGCAGGCAATTGGGATGCCAGATTAGTGGATTTTCCAAAGTATTGGACGTTTTTGATGTGCAGATACTGACTACTGCTACGTAATACAAATAGTGGGTTCTCACAAGGCAACCTCTCTGAGCTTCCCATTCACGAGACTGTAAATTTAGAGAGGATCATAGCTTGTTGCCTTTTAGAAAACCCTATGGGCTCTTGCACACAACGATGTGAGCCGCCCGAGTCCTGTCCGTGATCCGTGGAAAGATAGGACATATTCTATCTTTCCATAGATCGGAGAGTCGGGTCTGTTTTCACGGACTTGAGTAACCCACTGAAGTGAATGGATCCGTAAAAACTATCGGATGCTGTGAAAAACGGCCTGTGTTGCACTCGGTCGTGTGCAAGAGCCCTGTGTGTTGGGAAGCCGCATGGAACCACTATAATGTTTGTCCCTCCTTACACAGTACAATATTTTTACAGCAATGCTGCTTCATAAATACCCCATAAAATATCCCCGTAAATATCTTTCGAGTCATGGTTCATCTTATCTATGCAGTGTATTTTTAAGATTTTTAAGTTAAAAAGGTCCAGATGTTGCTTTTGTGAGAGAGTCTTTTTTTTTGGTGTTTGTAGGTAATTTGCACAGCGGTCTTGTCTATAAAGGGAACCTGTCAGCCCGTTTATACTGCGCGATATGAGAGCAGCATAAAGTAGTGACCGTCGCACTGATTTCAGCGCTCTGTCACTTATGTGTGAATATCTTTTAGTTGTGTAGAACTATTACTGTTCATAGAGAGAAAGCTGTGAATCAGCGGGAGAGCCCACATCTCATGAATACATCGGACTCCTGCCTAACAGCGTTCGCCATCGCACTACAACAAATGAACGCAGTATGTAAGTTCTACACAACTAAAACATATCCACACATATATTTTAATAAGTGACACCCCACTGACATCAGCATGTCTGTCACTACTTCATGCTGCCTTTAAGGAGGGAAGCGTAAGCAGCTAATAATAATAACAATAATGTTTTATTTATTTCTATATATTTTAATAATTCCTCCTGTAGATCAGCCAGCATTGTCCTTTATAACCCCAGATGATCCAACAGAGGCAAACTTTGAGAGTCTTCTCAAAGAATTTGGTGGAATGGACTTTAAAAGTGAAAGTGATGTACAAAGCAAAGTCGACTCCGCTGAAGCACGCAATGCATCAAAATATGAGGTACATATTGTTTTGGTTTCACTTAATATAATAGCCAAGTTATAGACTAAATATAGTTTTTCAACTTTCTCCTTTAATGTGCTCACCCCCATTTAAAGTGCCTGCGGTATGATCTCTTTGAGTAAATTCTTCTATTCCCCATGAAATAACAATTCTGGAGCACCTTTTCTTAGAAGACTGTGTTGTGCCATGAATCTGTTATTCCTCCTAGAAATGTAGGAGTAAATTGACAACTGGGTGTTACCGTTTTGGGGTGTGTCCCTACATAGACGGACACTATCCAATCCGTGCTGACAGAGTGAGACTGTGTAGGGACACGCCCCTTTGACAAGTTAAGGCGGGATTCACACGACCGGGTCCCGCCCGAGTATCGGCCGGTAAAATCGGCCATTTTGCCCGGCCGGTTTGCATAAAGTTTTGCATCCGTTCCGGGCCGGGCAGATCTGGACAGTGACATCAGCGGCAACTCCTGAAGGGGAATCCCCATGTGTTCGGGGATTCCGCTTCAGGAGTTTCCCCTGATGTCACTGCCCAGATATGGACAGAGACATCAAGCGCTCTGTCCAGGAGCGGAATCCCCGAAAACACGGGGATTCCGCTCCTTCAAGGAGCTAAAGTGGGGCTAGCACATAGCAGAGCGGGGAGATACCTCCCCGCTCTGCTATAGTGGCGTCGCTACAGCAGCCGCAGCAGCAGCTGCTAGCGGCGCAATGGAAGGTGTCGCAGGGCCAGGGCGCTTTTAACAAGCAGGTGGAAGGGAGCCAGCGCAGCGCTCCCTCCACCTGCTGTACACCCCGGCCCTGCCACACAGTGTACAGCCATTCGTCCGAATGGCATCAACTCCTCCTCGTCACATGCACTCTGCGCTGTGAGGAGGAGGAGATAGAGCGTAAGCCACGGAAAACCCGGCCATCACTCGGGACACATTCCGGTGATGGCCGTGTATTACCCGGCCCCATAGACTACTATGGGAGCCGGGCGGCCGGGTACCCGGCCGAAAACAGAGCATGTCCTATTTTTTGACGGCCGGTTTTCCCGGCCGTCAAAAAATCGGTCGTGTGAATAGCCCCATTAGGGGTCTATTATTCCTAATGCAGCCGGGTGCATTCGTGTGAATGAGGCCTAAATGGTAACAACCATTTGTCAATTTATTTAGAAATTTCTAGGAATAATAACGGGAGCAGCACAATGCAAAGTTCTAAGAAAACATGTTTTAGAATTGTTATTTTATGGGAAAAACAAGTATTCACTAAAATAGACATGTCAGGAGAGGTGTCGGGTCCTCTTTAAATGGAATGTATCATGTATTTGATTTTAGTTTTAATTAGATTTAAGAATTTACAAGAAGAATAATTGTTTGTAAACGTTTATTCTGTTCTAATGTTGCTTTTTATTTTTATTCTAAAAAACTACCCTGGGGCGGGGAGTAAATGGGAGTCTATTGACATAGAAATATCATAGGTTATTAGGGTAGGTGAACACGGGACGGAAATTTTGCGAATTTTCCATCTAAATTTGTGGATGGAAAAACAATAGTGGAATACAGTACCAGCCATGTAGATTAGATTTGACCACCATATTTATGTCTGGATAGATTCCCCATGGTGTCCTTAAAATGGTATTAAATCTCAGAAACAACCTACTACACCATGGAGTTCCATTGAGTGGATTGTATTTACCTAAATAGCCATATTGTTTTTTCTTACAAGCGAGAGACGCTTATAGGGGAGGTCAGATGTGTAGACGTCATATTTCCCACATAATCGAAATACAGAGCCCCTGTGCTCTGTCAGTGGAGAGAAGAAAGCTTCTGTCATTATGGCCGTCACTGATGTAATATACATCTAGCAGATAGGAAATTACGATATCATATAAAGTCATTCCAGTGCAAGGATTTGTATGATAATTGAGTATTGCGCTTTACTTTTTGTTGTGTTTCTGTTCTATTTTTCCTCTAGGTAATGTGGTTATTTGTTGTAGCTCAGAGCCCACAGACAAAGGTTTAGATCCTCTTTCTATGTAAATATAAATACAGCTGCATTATATTAGCACATCCTCTAGTGTCTTTATTTTGTGTTTGTGATAGGCGGAAGATGAGCTCTACCAAAATCCTGTTTATCTTTACAAAACAAGAGAAATTTGTTTCCCACCTCAGATTTTGAAATGAAGCAAACATTTAATTTTGTATATATAGTGTTGTGTAGAAAACATAATCCACACTGCTTACTCTCTCTTTATTGAAACAGACCATGAAGTTAGTTAGATTTATTAAAGAGACCTTCTGGCAGGGAGACAATATACACTAAATGGACAAAAGTATTGGGACATTACACCTACAGGAGCTTTTATGACCTACCGTTCTAAATCCATAGGCATTCATATGGAGTTGGTCCCTCATTAGCTAAAACATCTTCCACTCCTCTGGGAAGGCTTTCTACAAGATTTTGGAGTGTCTATGAGAATTTTTGCCCAATTATACAGAAGAGCATTTGTGAGGTCAGACACTGATGTTGGATGAGAGCGTCCGACTCGCAATCTCTGTGTTGTAGTTCATCCCAAACGTATTTGAAGGGGTTTAGGTCAGGGCTCTGTGCAGGCATGTCAAGTTCTTCCACAAAAAACTCATCCAACCATATCGTTATGGACCTTGTTGTGCCATGAATCTGTTATTCCTCCTAGAATTGTAGGAGTAAATTGACACCTGGGTGTTACCGTTTTGGGGTGTGTCCCTACATAGACGGACACTATCCAATCAGTGCTGACAGAGTGAGTCTGTGTAGGAACATGCCCCTTTGACAAGTTAAATGGTAACAACCATTTGTCAATTTTGTTTAAAAATTTCTAGGAATAATAACGGGAACAGCACAATGCAAAGTTCTAAGAAAACATGTTTTAGAATTGTTATTTTATGGGAAAAACTAGTATTCACTAAAATAGACATGTCAGGAGAGGTGTCAGGTTCTCTTCTTTTTTTTTTTTTTTTTTTTAAATATCTTTATTTTGTTCTACAGCAGTACAAAAGGGAAAGAAGTACATAGTACATACAAACATGTAATAAGAAAAAATATGCAATGCTATAGATACCCTTGGTGGGAGGGGGGAGGGAAATGAAGGAAAAAAAAAAAAAACTCATAATAAATAAAAATATGCCTCTTATCTCCATCTTACTTGTTACTCTGAGAACTTACCCTAGCCTATAGCCAGGTTCGTTCCCATTTAGCGATGTTGTTGGCATTGCCATACCATACCCTTTCATATTTCTTAATTTTACCAACCAAGCCCAGCCAGTTTTGCAGTGTTAGGTGAGAGCTAGACCCCCACAGTCTAGCAATCAGAAGACGGGCCAAGAAGAGCAATTTCCCCAATAGAGCTCTTTTGTCCTTTGACATCTGCAAATCGCTTAAATTGCCCAAAATCAGGTACTCAACCTCTAATGGGACAACCAGTCCATAAGAACCGCTGATCTCCGAGCAGATCTCCCTCCAAAATTGGGCTATTCCAGGGCAAGCCCAAATTAAATGCAAAAAGGCCGCCTGAGGGTGTTGGCAACGTAGGCAGAAAGAGTTTGCCTTCAAATTCATTGACTGAAGGGATATAGGCGTGTAATACAATCTATGCGTTATATTGAATTGAACCATCCTATGGGCGGCACTTAGAGAGACCGTGCTAATACTCCTATAACAATGATCCCAGTGAGATTCATCCTTTGGTCCTAGATCTCTTTCCCATTTGGCTTGTGCTCTAAAGTGAATTTGCTTTCCAAATGTGCTCATAATAGAGCGGTAAATATGTGAAAGTGATTTTTTCCTTTGTGAAACTACTAATAAATAATCAATTACCCTGTGAGATTCCAGTTGAATCCGTGCTACATCAATTTGCTTACATGCGTGCTGAATCTGGTAATATCTAAATAAATTCTTCTCTTCAATACGATACCATTCTTTCAAATTATCAAAAGTGACTATTTGTTTATCCATAATAATCTGTGAGATAAAAAAAAATCCCTCTATTTTTCCAGAAATTTATATCCGGAATTGTCCCAAATTCTCTAAAATTATAATTATCCCAAATTGGAGTAAACTTGAGAATTCCTTTAAAACCTAACATCTCTCTCAGTGCTCGCCATGAACGGGACAACATCAGACTCAGGGGCCATTTATTCAGTGGTTCCATCTCCAGTAGGCCTGTCTCCAATAACTAAAAAATATTTCCAGCTTTCTTTCCCACTGAATTAAGCAACCTCCTGAGGTCCGGGTCCTTCTCCCATTGAATAAGAAGCCTCAATCCGGCGGCCACAAGGTACCCCCGGAAGTAAGGAAAGGATAATCCCCCTTCAGACGTATTCTTGCACAAATAAACCTGTTTCATCCTAACACGTTTTCTTCCCCAAATCAATTCATTTAGTAAAGATTCCAACATCTTAAATGTATTGTTGTCTATCCACACTGGTGTTGCGGTTAGTACATATAAGACCTGTGGGAGCACCACCATTTTAACCAGACCAATCCTATCAGCCCTGGATAAGGGAAGTTTCTGCCATACCGCTATTTTTGATCTGACCTTCTTTATCACTGGTAGCATATTCAAGGCATTAAATCTCTCAACAACTCCTGAGACAGTTATACCCAAATATTCAAATGGCTGGCCCAATCTTAGGATAGTAAGATTTCCAAAAGGGGAGTCCTGTTCCTGATCCAATGGGAGAAGACATGATTTGGACCAATTGATTCTAAGACCCGAAAATCTACCATAGGTCTCCAGTACCTGCATCGTTCTATGAACGGAAGTTGGGGTTTCTTTCAAGCATAATAAAATATCATCAGCATACAGAACCATTTTATCCCCTTCCCCACCACAGCCGCATCCCTTAATCTCTTTATCGCCCCTAATCAACATGGCTAATGGTTCTATAAAAATAGCAAATAGAAGCGGAGAGAGGGGGCAGCCCTGCCGTGTTCCCCGAGACAACATAATTGGTTCAGATAGTTCACCATTTACATTTACCCTGGCCAATGGGGCAGAATACATTATTTTAACCCAATTTATGAATGTATCCCCTATGCCAAACCTTGTCATTACTCTCCATAGGAACCGCCACTCCACCCTGTCAAACGCCTTAATAGCGTCTAAAGACAGGATGGAGCGGAGCTCCCCCTCTCCCATTTGTATATTAGTGTACAGTCTATGCAGACAATTACTAGTACTTCGACCCGGAATAAAACCGTTCTGATCTGCGTGAATGATTCCTGGGATCACCTGCTGTAGCCTCCTTGCCAACACCTTAGCTAACAGCTTCACATCTGTATTTAATAAAGATATGGGCCTGTACGACCCTGTATCCGTCAAATCCTTATCCTTCTTAGGAATCAATACGATCGTGGCTTCCGACATAGATCTAGATACTCCCCCTACCGCATATGACTCCTTAAAGACTTCCAAAAGATAGGGGAGAAGCAACTCTCCATAACGTCTGTACAGCTCAAAAGGTAATCCATCCTGACCGGGCGAGGAGTGCCCTCCAATCGACCCAAGTGCCTCCCTCACTTCCTCAACCGTCAGGGGGGCATCCAATTGTACCCTCTGCACCTCCGTCAATCTTTCAAAATTCAGACTACCCAAAAATTCGTCTATGGACGCATCATCCTCAAGCAGTGTGGAGTTATAGACCTCAGAAAAAAAAAGCGTTAAATTCCTTTTGTACAACGTGTGATTTATTAGAGAGAGTGCCCCGGCGAGTCCTGATCACTGAGATGTTATGATTACCTTTTTGATTCTGGACAATAGATGCCAGAAATTTACCTGGTTTCCCAGACTCACAGAAATACTACTGCCCAGAGAAGAAGATCCTCTGCTGGGCTTTATTAAACAGAAATTCCTTATAGCTTTGTTGGGTTTTATATAATTGTTGTTGGTTCAGCGCAGTCGGGTCGCCGGTGAACTCTCTCTCCGCATGAGAAGATTCCTCTCTCAATCTAGTTTCCTCTTTAGAAAAGTTTTTACGCAGGTGCTGGATTTTGTATCTAAACAAGCCTCTTATATATGCCTTAAAGGCATCCCAGACAAAGTGAATATGGGCCGATTTCAAATTAATATCCAAGAACATAGCCAGCTCTTGTTTAATCTCGTCATGATTTGGATTATCGAAAACCAATGTGCATTAAGTTTAAACCTAGGCAAGGAGTCTACAACAGTTCCAGAACCATTCCGAATGGTAACCACAACTGGAGAGTGGTCAGAGACTGTGTGTGGTTCATATGTCATCTTATCAATATCCGGCAAGAAGAAATCATTAGCCAAAGCCAAGTCAATCCTAGACATAACGTTCAAAGAACGACTAAAACACGAGAAAACCTTCTTGTCATGATATTTCATCCTCCAAACGTCTGATAATCCTACCTCCTCACAGAATATTGCAAGCCGAGATTTCCCCGGATTCCTGCCGGCCTGAACTCCCTGAAGGCTAAACCGATCCATACGACTATCCATAACGTTATTCAAATCACCAATAACCAACATCGGACAATCCTCATGATCATTCCTAAACGTTACCAAATTACTTAAAACATCTAATGAGAAAGGGGGGGGGGGGGATATAAACAAAAGCCAGAAGGCAAGTACGCCGCTCCAGCTTTCCATACAAAAAAACAAACCTTCCATCCCTATCTATCCACTTTGAGGAGACCTGAAAATTAATTTTATTATGAATCAAGACGGTGACTCCACGAGAAAAAGTGGAAAAATAAGAGTGAAACTCCTGACCCACCCAACCCCTACTAACCCATGACTTACGTTCCGCAATTAACCCCTTCCCCCTGCTTGCATTCTGGGCCCTAATGTCCAAGCCATTTTTTACATTTTTCCATTGTCACATTCGAAGAGCTATAACTTTTTTATTTTTGCGTCGGCATAGCTGTATAAGGTCTTGTTTTTTGCGGGACGACTTGCAGTTTTTATTGGTACCATTTTGGAGTAGATGCGACTTTTTGATCACTTTTTATCACATTTTTTTAAAGTCCGGATTAACAGAAAACAGCAATTTTTCCATTGTTTTTTATTTAATTTTTTACGGCGTTCACAGTGCGGGTTAAATAATGTAACAGCTTTATAGTCTGGGTCGTTACGGATGCGGCGATACCAAATATGTGTAACTTTTTTGCTTTATTGTAGTTTTTTTTAATAGTAAAGCATTTTGTAAGGGGAAAAAGTGGGTTTTTCATTTTTATTTTTTTTCACTAGCAGGCATTCGCTCCAGACCTGGGGGCCTTTATTAGACCCCCGGCTGCCATAGAAGACACAGACACTCGGCGATCGTATCGCCGGGTGTCGGTGGGAGAGAGGGAGCTCCCTCCCTCTCTCCAAAACCATTCAGATGCGGTGCACGCTATTGTGCACTGCATCTGAAGGGTTAAATGGGTGAGATCGATACTAATATCGATCTCACCCGGCAGAGCAGGGACGCCCCCAGCCCTCAGCTGCCTCTGGCAGCTGAGAGCAGGGAGATTTGACGGCTCCCTGCTCTGTTTACTTTATTCTACAGCAGCGCCGTGGAATAGCGGCGCTGTAGAATAAAGCCCATTAATGACCACCGTGAGAAGGCTAATCGGCGGTCATTAAGGGGTTAAATGAGTTTCCAATAAACCAATAATTCCTGAGAGATGTTTATTAATAATATCAAAGACCACCACTCTCTTAATTCTGGCTGCCAAACCTCTTATATTCCAAACCATTATTTTAGTCACTGCCATTTATAGTAAGAAAAGAGAAGGTGAAAAAACCCCAACTTTCTCAGCTGAATCTAAAAAGAACGTTTTTTCTTGGTATATAACCCGGAGTTTTGCAGGAAACAATAATGAATACGCCAGACCAGCCGAAATCAGCCGTTTCTTGATTGCCTTATAGCTTAATAATTGAGTATTGCGCTTTACTTTTTGTTGTGTTTCTGTTCTATTTTTCCTAATGTGGTTATTTGTTGTAGCTCAGAGCCCATAGACAAAGGTTTAGATCCTCTTTGTAAAGGATCTGCCAGATACAGCTTCTGTGTCGACGCCCATGGTTAATCAGTCTGCATCTGCTCCTAGGTCTGATAGAGTGACTCGATTTGCTACCACTAAGGCTGGTAGGCTGTGGAGTGGGAGAACCTATCACAGCCTGGCCAGATGGAGCTATCTCCCGCCCTCTGTCTATTTATACCTTCATTTCCTGCTCTTCCTTTGCCTGTGATTCTGTCTTGTTTCCTGGCTCTGCTGTTCCTGCTACTACTATTGACCTCTGCTTCAACTTGACCCTGGCTTTACTGACTACGCTCCTACTCTGCGTTTGGTACCTCGTACACTCCTGGTTTGACTCGGCTCGTTCACTACTCTTATTGCTCACAGTGTTGCTGTGGGCAACTGCCCCGTTTCCCTTAGCTTCTGTGTACCCTTGTCTGTTTGTCTGTCGTGCACATATTGAGCGTAGGGACCGTCGCCCAGTTGTACGCCGTCGCCTAGGATGGGTCGTGCAAGTAGGCAGGGACTGAGTGGCGGGTAGATTAGGGCTCACCTGTCTGTCTCCCCACCCCGTCATTACATAATCACAGGCCCATATACCTTTTCTTCCCTGGTCCCTACACAACTATGGGCCCCCTTGAGACCCTGGCTCAGCAAATGCAGGGTCTCTCCCTACAGGTCCAAGCCCTGGCTCAGAGGTGCGACCAGCGTGATGCTAACCAAGTAGTGCCCTCCACCTCACCTCTTGAAGCCCATCTCAAGTTGCCTGACCGGTTCTCAGGGGATTGGAAGACTTTTTTTCTCCTTTCGGGAGAGTTGTAGGCTCTATTTCCTTCTAAGGCCCCATTCCTCAGGTTCTGAGAGCCACGAGTGGGTATAATTGTCTCCCGGCTCCAGGACGGCCCCCAAGAATGGGCCTTCTCCTTGGCTCCTGACGCCCCTGAACTTTTCTCTGTTGACCTTTTTTTTTCTGCTCTCGGCCTCATCTATGACGAGACTGACAAGACTGCCTTTGCCGAGAGTCAGCTGGTGACCTTACGTCAGGGTAAGAGACCTGTTAAGGAGTACTGTTCTGACTTTAGGAAGTGGTGTGTAGCTTCTCGCTGGAATGACCATGCCTTGAGGTGCCAGTTTAGATTGGGTCTGTCAAGCGCCCTGAAAGACCTATTAGTCAGCTAGCCCTCTTCTGACTCTCTAGATCAGGTTACGGCTTTAGCGGTACGACTTGACTGACGTCTCAGGGAACGACGACTTGAACGTTTTTGTGCCTTCTCCTCTGGCTCCCGAGGTTCCGTTGCTTCGTTCTTCCACGGAAAACTCGGATGAACCAATGCAACTCGGGGCCGCCGTGTCTCCCCAACAACGTAGGGAGCTCCGCAGGAAGAATGGTCTCTGCTTCTACTGTGGGGCTGACAAGCATCAAGTGAACAACTGTCCTAGGCGTAAGAATAAGCAGCCGGAAAACTTCTGCGCCTTAAGTGACCATTGGGGAGGTCGCTTGGGCGCACAGGTATTTCCCGTAAATATGAAACCTAATAAGATCTTGCTTCCCTTTCAGGTCTCTTTTGAGGGTAGGTCTGCCACCGGCAGTGCCTTCGTGGATTCAGGGTCTTCTGCTAATATCATGTCTGTGGAATTTGCTATGTCTCTAGCTATGCCATTGATTGATTTGCCTAAACCTGTCCCGGTAGTGGGTATCGACTCCACTCCACTTGCTAATGGTTATTTTACGCAGCATACCCCTGTTTTTGAACTCATTGTTGGCTCCATTCATTTGGAGCAGTGCTCTGCACTGATGATGCAGGGATTATCGTCCGATTTGGTTTTAGGCCTTCCCTGGTTGCAGATGCATAATCCCACGTTTAACTGGAATACTGGCTTCTTCTTCGTAGGGAAGAAGGATGGTGGTCTTAGGCCGTGCATCAATTACCGAAACTTGAATAAGGTCACTGTAAGGAACCGGTATCCCCTTCCTTTGATTCCTTATCTCTTCAATCAGGTTCAGGGGGCCCAATGGTTCTCTAAGTTTGATCTTTGGGGGGCTTATAACCTTATCCGAGTCAGAGAAGGGGATGAGTGGAAGACTGCGTTTAACACGCCCGAAGGTCATTTCGAATACCTCGTCATGCCCTTTGGGTTGTGTAATGCTCCCGCGGTCTTCCAGAATTTCATAAATTATATTTTAAGAGACTACCTGAGGGTATTTCTTGTAGTGTACCTTGATGACATACTTGTGTTTTCCAAGGACTGGTTCTCCCACATTGAGCATGTCAGGAAGGTGCTCCAGGCCCTTCGTGAAAACAAACTCTTTGCTAAATCCGAAAAATGTGTGTTTGGGGTGCAGGAGATACCATTTTTGGGTCAAATCCTCACTCCTAACGAATTCCGCATGGACCCTGCCAAGGTTCAGGCTGTGGCTGAATGGGTCCAACCTGCCTCCCTGAAGGCATTACAGTGCTTCCTGGGGTTTGCTAATTATTACAGGAGATTTATTGCTAACTTCTCGGTCATCGCTAAGCCTCTTACGGATCTTACTCGCAAAGGTGCTGATCTCCTCCACTGGCCTCCGGAGGCGGTCCAGGCTTTTGAGATCCTTAAGAAGTGCTTTATCTCTGCCCCAGTGCTGATTCAGCCTAACCAAATGGAGCCATTCATCGTGGAGGTTGACGCCACCAAGGTGGGAGTGGGTGCTGTCTTGTCCCAGGGTACCAGGTCCCTCACCCATCTCCGTCCCTGTACCTACTTCTCCAGGAAGTTCTCGCCCACTGAGAGTAACTATGACGTGGGCAACCGCAAACTCTTAGCCATTAAATGGGCATTTGAAGAGTGGCGCCGCTTTTTGGAGGGGGCTAGGCACCAGGTAACGGTCCTTACCGACCACAAGAATCTGGTTTTCCTAGAATCTGCCCGGAGGCTAAACCCGATAGAAGCTCGATGGGCGTTGCTTTTTACTAGATTCAACTTTGTGGTCACCTATAGGGCTGGGTCTAAAAATATTAAGGCTGATGCACTGTCGCGTAGCTTCATGGCCAACACTTCTTCGGAGGAAGATCCTGCTTGTGTTTTGCCCGCAGGTATAATAATATCCTCTGTTGATTCTGACTTAGTCTCCGAAATTGCGGCTGATCAAGGTTCAGCTCCCGAGAACCTTCCTGAGAACAAGCTGTTTGTTCCCCTGCAATTCCGGCTAAGGGTACTCAGGGAGAATCATGACTCTGCACTATCTGGGCATCCTGGGTACCAAGCACCTCATTGCTAGAAACTATTGGTGGCCTGGGTTGCCTAAAGACGTTAAGGCCTATGTCGACTCTTGTGAAATTTGTGCTAGGTCCAAGACTCCCAGGTCCCGACCAGCGGGCTTACTATGTTCTTTGCCCATTCCCCATAGACCTTGGACCCATATCTCCATGGATTTTATCACCGATCTGCCTCCATCTCAAGGCAAGTCGGTGGTGTGGGTTGTAGTAGACCGCTTCAGTAAGATGTGCCACTTGTGCCCCTCAAGAAACTACCCAATGCCAAGACGTTAGCTACCTTGTTTGTCAAACACATCTTGCGTCTCCATGGGGTTCATGTCAATATTGTTTCTGACAGAGGGGTACAATTTGCTTCATTGTTTTGGAGAGCTTTCTGTAAAAAGTTGGAGATAGACCTGTCCTTCTCCTCGGCCTTCCATCCTGAAACTAATGGCCAAACTGAGAGGACTAATCAGTCTTTAGAACAATATTTAAGGTGTTTTATCTCTGACTGTCAATATGATTGGGTCTCCTTCATTCCCCTCGCCGAATTTTCCCTTAATAACCGGGTCAGTAACTCGTCAGGGGTCTCCCCCTTTTTCTGTAATTTTGGGTTTAATCCACGGTTCTCCTCCGTTTCAGCTGGTGGTTCCAACAATCCCGAGGAAGATGTCGTTCATCTGGAACTGTGCACAGTCTGGGCCCAGGTTTAGAAGAACCTAGAGACGTCCCAGAGCATACAAAAGACTCAGGCAGATAGAAGACGTTCTGCTAACCCCTTATTTGTGGTCGGGGATCTGGTGTGGCTGTCTTCAAAAAATTTGCTCCTTAAAGTTCCGTCCCAAAAATTTTCTCCCCGGTATATAGGGCCCGTACAAGGTCATTGAGGTCCTTAACCCTGTCTCCTTC
The DNA here is from genome assembly GCF_050947455.1 of Rhinoderma darwinii. NCBI lineage: Eukaryota > Metazoa > Chordata > Amphibia > Anura > Rhinodermatidae > Rhinoderma > Rhinoderma darwinii. The sequence continues at coordinate 482,346,263 of NC_134687.1, forward strand.
CGGCTGGAGTTACCCCCGTCTTTTCAAATACACGACGTGTTTCATTCCTCACTCCTTAAACGCTGCTCCCCATCCTTGGTTACCTCGAGAAAACCTCCGGTCCCTGTTCTCACCCCTGAAGGGGTAGAATTCGAGGTGGCCAAGATTGTGGACAGCAGGATGGTCCAAGGCTCCCTCCATTACCTGGTCCATTGGAGAGGATACGGGCCTGAGGAGAGGACTTGGGTACCCGCCCGGGATGTTCAAGCTGGGGTATTGCTCAGGAGTAAGCCAGGTCCACCTAGGAAGGGTCCAGAGGCCCCTCATGAAAGGGAGGTACTGTAAAGGATCTGCCAGACACTGCTTCTGTGTCGACGCCCGTGGTTAATCAGTCTGCATCTGCTCCTAGTTCTGATAGAGTGATTCGATCTGCTACCACTCAGGCTGGGAGGCTGAGGAGTGGGAGAACCTATCACAGCCTGGCCAGACGGAGCTAGCTTCCGCCCTCGGTCTAATTATACCTTCATTTCCTGCTCTTCCTTTGCCTGTGATTCTGTCTTGTTTCCTGGTTCTGCTGTTCCTGCTACTACAATTGACCTCTGCTTCAAATTGACCCTGGCTTTACTGACTACGCTCCTGCTCTGCGTTTTGTACCTCGTACACTCCTGGTTTGACTCGGCTCGTTCACTACTCTTGTTGCTCACAGTGTTGCCGTGGGCAACTGCCCCATTTCCCTTAGCTTCTGTGTACCCTTGTCTGTTTGTCTGTCGTGCACATATTGAGCGTAGGGACCGTCGCCCAGTTGTACACCGTCGCCTAGGACCGGTCTTGCAAGTAGGCAGGGACTGAGTGGCGGGTAGATTAGGGCTCACCTGTCTGTCTCCCCACCCCGTCATTACACTCTTTCTATGTAAATATAAATACAGCTGCATTACATTAGCACATCCTCTAGTGTCTTTATTTTGTGTTTGTGATAGGCAGAAGATGAGCTCTACCAAAATCCTGTTTATCTTTACAAAACAAGAGAAATTTGTTTCCCACCTCAGATTTTGAAATGAAGCAAACATTTAATTATGTATATATAGTGTTGTGTAGAAAACATAATCCACACTGCTTACTCTCTCTTTATTGAGCAAACAGACCATGAAGTTAGTTAGATTTATTAAAGAGACCTTCTGGCAGGGAGACAATATACACCAAATGGACAAAAGTATTGGGACATTACACCTACAGGAGCTTTTATGACCTACCGTTCTAAATCCATAGGCATTCATATGGAGTTGGTCCCTCATTAGCTAAAACATCTTCCACTCCTCTGGGAAGGCTTTCTACAAGATTTTGGAGTGTCTATGAGAATTTTTGCCCAATTATACAGAAGAGCATTTGTGAGGTCAGACACTGATGTTGGATGAGAGGGTCCGACTCGCAATCTCTGTGTTTGTAGTTCATCCCAAAGGTATTTGAAGGGGTTTAGGTCAGGGCTCTGTGCAGGCGAGTCAAGTTCTTCCACAACAAACTCATCCAACCATATCGTTATGGACCTTGTTTTGTGCACTGGGGCACAGTCATTCTGGAACAGAAAAGGGCCTTCCCTAAACTACGCCCATGTAACATCCACTGGGTATGTGGACTCACTTGGCTACTACGCCGTAATGGAGTAGCTGCTGGCGAGACATGTATAGGACAGTTAATAATAGATGGTACCTTGATACCAGGCTGGTGCCGGATTGCTGGAAGCGGGCTGGTGCCGGATTGCTGGAAGCGGGCTGGTGCCGGATAGCTGGAAGCGGGCTGGTGCCGGATAGCTGGAAGCGGGCTGGTGCCGGATAGCTGGAAGCGGGCTGGTGGCGGATAGCTGGAAGCGGGCTGGTGCCGGAGAGCTGGAGGCGGGCTGGTGCCGGAGAGCTGGAGGCGGGCTGGTGCCGGAGAGCTGGAGGCGGGCTGGTGCCGGAGAGTCATGGACACAGGTGTCAGATAACAGGCTATGGAACCTATTCAGGCTAACACTGGGTTAGAAACAACATTGCTCAGGCACTTAGGAAGTGGGCAGAGCTCCTTAAGTAGTCCAGGTTATGCTGGGATAGGCTGGGTCAATATTCCTGGTGTGCACGCTGGCCCTCTAAGAACTGGGACCAGCGCACGTGCACTCTATGGGCACAAGCCGGGGGAGGAGAGAGCAGATTGTGCAGTGTCGCCAGGCAGGAAGATGCCAGTGATGAGGATGCGAAAGCTGGCGGCCGCTGGCGTGAGTGAGACCCACGGCTGTCGGCGCTACAGCCCACGAAGTTGGAAGCATAAAATTGACCAAAATGTCTTAGTATGCTGTAGCATTAAAATTTCCTTTTACTTGGAACTAAGGGACGTAGGTCAACCCGTGAAAAACACCCCCATTTGATTATCCCTCCTCCACCAAACTTTACAGTTGGCACAATGCAGTTAGGCAGGCAACGTTCTCCTGGCATTCACCAAACCCAGATTCGTCCATCAGACTGCCAGATAGAGAAGCATGATTCATCACTCCACGGAACACATTTCCACTGCTCCAGAGTCCAGTGGGAGTCGGAGCGCTTTACACCACTCTATTCGACGCATGGCATTTTGCTTGGTGAGGTAAGGCTTGCATGGAGGTGCTTGGCAATGGAAACCCATGCAATGAAGCTCCCATCGCAGTTTTTGTGCGGATTTTAATGCCAGAGGATGTTGGCAACTTTTATGCACTATCCGTCTCAGCACTCGTGGTCTGCCACTTCGTGGCTGAGTTACTGTGGTTCCTAAACGCTTCCACTTAGCAATAATACCGCTCACAATTGATCGTAGTATATCTAGGAGGGAAGAAATTTCGTAACCTGAATTGTTGCAACGATGGCATGCTTTTACAGCACCACGCTCGAATTTAGTGAGCTCTTTAGAAAGACCCATTCTTTCACAAATGTTTGTAAAGACGACTGCGTGGCTAGGTGCTTGATCTTATACATCTGTGGCAATGGGACTGAATGTAACACCTGAATTCAATTATGAAGGCCCCATAAACACGACCGTAAAACGGCAGACTTTACTACGGTCTGCAGTTTTACGAACCCATTCGGCTCTATTGGCCGCGGGCACCTTTCTGTAGTGCTACGGATAGGTGTCCGTGCCATAGAACCGCAATCGCGGGCTGTTATTACGGGCACGGCCGTGTGCATGGGGCCTAAGATGTGTCCCAATACTTTTGTCTATATAGTGTATGTTCTGACGGTCTCCAATCTACCCAATTGTAGCTCTGAAAAAATCCTTACATTGGGGAGAAAATGTTTGTGGTATGTATAAATGCTTGCAAACAGCCGAACACAAGCAGGAGCATGGCTCATTTGGGATTTTTCCTTCAATATACTTCAGAACCATAGATATTACTTGTCTTAAAGAGAACCTGTAATGTAATAAATAGCACTTCATGTCTTTGCTCAAGAGCCCATTATATACACTTGAACTTAGGCAGCCATGCATGTTTCTGCAGGATGCGGGTACTTTCCCAAGAGAGAGCCATATGCAAAGGACATATTGTTCCCTCCCCCGAGAGAGGTTATAATATTAGCAACTTTTTGCTAGAACTGTTTCTTTCAAGGCTATGTATACTTTTTAATTTTTTTAATAAAAATGTCTGTGTTTGGTTCAACTTTCTAAATACTTTTTATTAAAAATTATTTTTACTTTTTGAGATACAGCAGGATCCACCTGTTATCGATCATATCTTGAATCAAATAATTTTTTATTAACATTTTCACAATTACATACATGAAAACACCCCTGAACACCCTTCCCCTAACCCACCCCTTGCTCAAAATGAGAATCCGCATTTAGAAAATAATACTGCACAACACAAATTAGCACATGAAATAAACATAGACCACTAGAGGTCCATCATAATGAACAGTCAATATCATATCAACATCAAATCACTGTTTTAGGCAGTATAAAAGAACACTTGACGAATAAAATACACATTATCATCACATATCTTACACATCATTATCAGAGGAGGGCCAGAGACTAGCAAGAACTCACAACGTCCCCAATCGAAAGATCTGATCAGCGAGGCAATCTGTCCAAGAGCTGCACAGCTGAGGCCAAATTCGGTTCATCCAACCAAGGAGCCCATAAGTCCTAAAACCTCTTATACTTGCCCCGCCTTAAATATACACATTTTTCGAGCCGCAGTAGAATATTGACCCTGGATTTAAATTCTACAAGCTCAGGGGGATCAGTATCCTTCCAATGCGCAGCGATCAGCTTACAAGTCTGATACAAAAGTCTCAGAACCGCCAGTCTCTGCCCCTCCGTTACAGGCAATTCAGAAGTGTATCCCAGGACACAGACAATCGGATCCAATGGAATTGTACATTTATACACCTGACCTATGAGACCCACTACCTTCCTCCAAAACTCCCCAAGCCGCGAACAACTCCATATAACTTCCAAAAAGATCAGCGCCATGTTCCCCACAGCGATAGCAACAGGAATCCCCTTTATATCCCATCTTATAAACAAGAAGAGGGGTTCTATACACCCTATGCAAAAGAAAAAGCTGAGAAAGACGATACATCTCACTCAGTGATGTGCTGGGTACTGACTCTAGAATGTCCCTCCAAACCTTGTCAGCAATCTGACCTAAATCTCTCTCCCACCCTTCCTTTATATTAAGAGGCCGAGCTTTAAGAGTGGATTCCAGTAAGTACCCATACAACAAGGAGATTATGCCCTCAGTGTTACCAGGTTGCGCCAGAACCGTGATAAAAGAAGTATGAGAGGACTGGACTATCGGGATAAGTCTATTCTGTACATCATAAGCATGCCAAAGCTGCAAATACTGATAAAAACTTGATCTTGGCAGATCAAATTGCTCCTGAAGATCTTCAAATGTACGAAACACACCATCAGAAAAAAGACTCTGAAGGGTTCTGATACCTTTACTCTGCCACTCAAACCCCAGTAATATCAAATTATTTATAAAGAGTATTTCCCCAGATAGGGGAATAAGGAGTGTATCCCACTAGTCCCACCAAAGCCTTCGCTCTATCCCAGACCTTATAGATCATAGCTAATGTAGGAAAGTCTGACCTCCTTTCTCCCAGATTCCAGAACCAATAATAGCTGTTTCTCACCAGTCACCACACGAATTAGCTTCCCCACTGCATTACATGGTACTTCCGCTCCCCACCCTCTGATATGTTGCAACTGAGCCGCAACATAATACAACCACGGGTTTGGCACCTCCAACCCCCCATCCTCCTTTGGCCTCTGCAGAGTTTCCATACGAATCCTTGGAACGCCTTTTTTCCATATCAGATCCAGAAATATAGCAGCAATTTTATGAAAGATCCCTTGGGGAAGCCATACCGGGGCATTATACAATAAATATAATATCTGAGGCATAAATATAATTTTAGAAAGATTGCCCCCTTCCACCACACTAAGCGGCAATTTACACCATGCTGTTGTCTTACTCTGGAACTTACCTAATAACGGGTCAATATTAAGAGACTCAAAATCCATAACTCTGTCACTCACATGTATTCCGAGCTATTTAAACCTGGAAACCCTTTGTAGGGTTAGGGTTGGGGTCCTACCAAAAGAGATAATTTCATCCAATTGATCCTTAATCCTGATAAAGAGTCAAACCTATCAATTATGCGCATAACATGCCTTAGGGATACTGGCCAATTACTCAAGAGCATGTCATCCGCATAAAGAGCAACCTTTTCATGTATCCCGTCATAACAAAACCCCCGAACCTCATCAGCTCTACGAATGGCAGCTGCCAACGGCTCAATGGCCAACGCAAATAAAAGGGGCGATAGGGGACACCCCTGTCTCGTTCCTCGATACAGTAATTTCACCCAGGTTATGTATCCCTCCAAAAACTAACACACTTCAAAGTATACCATAAGTATTGCCATTCCACGCTATCAAAGGCTTTGGCCGCGTCCAGAGAAGCTACTGCCCTGGCCGCCGAGGCATCTGAAGATTCACGTATAATCTGTGCAAATGAACAGCCGTTGACATATTGGGCATAAATCCTGCCTGATCCTGATGTACCACCTGTGTGACCACCTTAGAAAGTCTATTAGCCAGAATCTTAGCCAGAATTTACACATCAACTGTCAAAAGCGATATAGGCCTGTAGGACTCAGGCATTCTAACATCTTTATCAGACTTGGGTATTACAACGATAACAGCATCGTTCATTGAGTCCGGCAACCGCCCCCTTCCAAAGCCGCTTGATACACCTTAAGCAATTGTGCCATCAGGGTTGAGTATACAATTTAAACACCTCGGCCGGCAAACCATCCATACCAGGGGACTTCGTATTAGCCGTTGACGCCAATGCCTCCTCTATCTCCTCCAAAGTCAATGGAGAATCTAGTTGAACCGCATCCTCGGGAGACAAGGATGGAAGAGAAAGACCCCCCAAAGAACGCCTCCAGCTCCCCTCGAGAGGGATCAGTCCTAGACTTATATAAAGAGGAGTAAAAATCTTTCAACACTTCCAGAGTCTGCTGGGGATCATCCACCAAGTTCCCTGCCCTTGAGTATAGTTCCCTAATATACAAATTTTCCTGTTAAGCCCCAGAGATCACTGCCAGTAGGTGACCATCTTTCTCGCCTTCCTTTCTCTTCTTCTGTTTTTGAAAAAAAACGTTTATGCCCTTCTTTGGTAAATAAATATTGATTAAGAAGATCCTGTGTCCTACAAAGCCTCTCCTCAGTACCCCCCCCCCCCCGCCCCATTGTTTGCAACCAAATCAGCCTCTGCCTTCTGCACCTCCAGTCTCAAAGCCGCCTCCTTAGCCCTAGAAATAGCCTTTACTTTAACTTCCCTAATGAGAGTCCCTCTCAGAAATGCTTTCATGGCATCAAACACTACCAAAGACGAGGCCGATCCATCATTAGAAGTGAAAAAATTCACAGAGCTGATCCGATATCAATACCCTAGGTGAAATTAGTTGTAGCCAGTACGGGTTAAATCGCCATAAGCCCATAGACCTGCCAGATGCTGGAGCAAATTTCAAAGACACTTTAAGCAGGGAATGGTCAGACAAACCACGTGGCAGGTAAGTAATCTCCTCCGCCAAATAAGGGAATTACCCAGACCCAAATCTTTGCGTGAAAGAGTCCCATGGGTCAGAGAGTGACATAAAAACTGTCTAACTATGGGATAATTAATGCGCCACAAATCCACCAGGCCTTCCTCACGCAAACCTTTCCCAAAAGGTGTCAAATCTCCATCTACCCCCCCCCCAACCGATCAAGAGATTTATCAACCGTATTATTAAAGTCCCTTACAAACAACCAGGGCACTTGAGGACCATGCTTAGTAAATTGCATAACGCGCTGAAGAACCTCGCTCGAGTATGGCGGAGGAACATACACCACCACTAAAATACAAATGGATGTAAACATTTTCCCGTGCAAACACATATCGACCCTCAGAATCAATATCCGAATCAAAACACTCAAATGGGACACTTCTGTGAAAAATAATACTCACTCCTCTGAAGTATACAGTATGTGTCGCATGGAATTGTTGTCCCACCCAAGGTCTATCTAGGAGCAAGAGTCTGCAAGCAAAGAATCATTGGATGCTTATCCTTCACAAAATCGTATATAGCTCTTCGCTTGTTAGCATCTGCTAATCCCCACACATTCCAGGAAATTACTTTTATCGTATCAGCCATGACCCATATAGAAAATAATCAGTGACCCAAACACACCTCTACACACAAAAGAATAGGCCCAAATGTTAAGTATCACTACCCTCCCAATGTCTAGCGTTTGAGCATTGCATCCAAAAACCCCACCCCAGCCCCCCAGACAAGTAGAACGAGCTCCATTACCGATTCCCTAAAGACTTGGAATCAGGGACCAGGGCTACAACGTATTTGTCCTACAAACCCCCTCCTATCTGTAAATATCGCAAGGCAGGCTATTCTCCCTCTGAGGGACCAGCCAAAATATAATAAAAAAAACATGTGACAACAGGCAAACGATAAGCCCACAGTATAATCAGTCTCCCAGTGGTATATCGGTACCACCATTTAAGTGCCAAAAGGATAGTGATTCAAATACATCCGGGTCTATGTTAAAAATCTACAAAACGTGTACAACCACGAGACCAGTATGGTAGCCATACTCACACTACCCAGTACCCGGTCCCATTAGACCCACAGTTCATGGGTCAAACATCAATCTTGAGGTTAGCAGTCCGCATCTTCAGCCCAGAGAGCCTAATCCCCCGGGACCTGCAATTGACGCTCATGTTGATCTAGCCACCTCAAAGCATCTTTCGGATTTTCCAAGAAGTGTGTACCTCCAAGCGCTACCACCCGCAGCCTTGCCAGGTATAGCATGGAATAGACCACATGCAAGCTCCTGAGGTGCCTTTTATTATAAAAACTGAGCTTGACGTTTCTGGACATCCATGTAATCTGGAAACGGCGATATCTTGTGACCATCAATCTCCAAATTCTGGTGCTCCCGCACTTTTCGAAGCAAAGTTTCTCTGTCTCTGTAATGTAAAATCTTGGCCAGGATGGTACGTGGTGGGCTCCCTTGCGGAAGCTGGCGCATAGGCACACGATTGTCCCTTTCCACAGCAAATAGCGAAGTAAGATTGTCTTTCCCAAATACGTTGAGCAACCAGGCTTCCACATATTCCGTAGGGTTGGTCCCCTCCACGTTCTCTGGAACCCCCACAATTCTGACATTATTCCGTCTAAGACGGTTTTCCATGTCATCCTGCTTCAATCTCAGCACTTCCATATTTCTGGATTGAGTTTTCACCTCCCTCCGCAGGGGAGATAGCACATCTTCAATTTCACTCACACGCTCCTCCAGAGCAGTAGTGCGCTCAGATATTTTTTTTACATCCTGTCTAAGTATAGAAATGTCCTCTTTCACTCCACCAACCTGGTAGGTCAGAGAAGCATGGCATTTTGTAATGGCTTTCATCAGGTCAGCAAGCGTGGGTTCCGCCCCAGATCCAGGCTCTCCCATACACTCCACAAGCCCTTCCTCATCAGGCTCAGACTGAGCACCATCTCCTTCCTCCCCGGGGTGCTGCCCAGGATCATTAATGCTGCCTGCAGCAAGATTAGTACAAGCAAACCTGCTCAGCCAGGTCACTACATCCTTCTGAGGTTTCAGAGCACGTGCGGCTCTAGCAGGAGTGAGGAGACCGGCGCCATCTTGGGCCTCCCTGTCACCGACTTTTCCAGCTCGTCCCTTCACCATGTTGGCAAAACGGCAGGTACGACCTCTCTGGAGAGTACCTCTGTGGACCAGGTAAGTCCAGAACAAAAGCCCGGTTTTTAGCAAATTATTCCGGCACAGCAGGATAAATTCGGCGGATCAGAGCGGGAGCGGCAGCAAACACGTCTGCTCACATCGCTCGCTAGCCACATCCCCAATGTTATCGATCACATCTAAGTTATGAACTTAGATGTGATCAATAACCGCTTGATACTGCGTGTCAGAGACACAGGACCTGCTGACACTGAACCCGTCAGTACCGCTGACCTGATGGATACAGGATTCGGTGCTAGGTACAGCTGCTCTGTATATAGGATACAAACCAGTTGTATCTCCAAAAGTAAAAATTATTTTTAATAAGTATTTAGAAAGTTGCACCAAACACACTGAAACACATTTTTATTAAAAAAAATAAACAAAAGATTGTAAAGGTGTACATAGCTTTTAATAAAAAAGCAGTAAAAAAAAAAAGTATAGTTACATATTGTTTGTGCGGCTGTGATGCAGTTTTTTTCTGTATCGCTACATATATGTGTGAACCTAGCCCTAAAAGATCCATCCAAATGCAGAATGAGTCAGCAGAAACATAAAATATGTATTGAAGTATATTGCTCCAACTTTACATAAAACTATGTATAGATGTTGTGTACATAGTGTTTCAGAATTTGCACCATATAAGCAACTAGATGGACATCCAACACTTTTGGCAATACTGTACATGTAAATGAAGTGAATGGCCAGACCTTTAAAATTGACACCGATTGTCAAACATTTATAATTAAGATTGGATGAATGTCCTTAAAGGGGTTTCCCCATCAGGGACATTTATGACATAGCCGCAGGATACGTCATAAATGTCAGATAGATGCTGGTCGCACCTCTGGTACCCGCACTTATCTCTAGAACAGGACCCCTACACCCCGTTCTCCCGCCCTGTGCACCGGCCAACGCGTGTGATTCTCGACCATGAAGAAGAAAACAGAGTAGCTCGCTGAGCTACGCTTTTTCCGTAACTCCCATACTAGTGAATGGCAGTTATGGAAGCAGCGTAGTGTTCTATTTTATACTAGTCTAGAATGTATGCCTGAATGTGTTTTAATTATATATATTTATTCATTTTAGTACGGTTCTCCCATCCTGACTCGAGACTCTTACCTAAAACTCCCTGCTCCTCTGGGTACAAGTGAATGCACAGACAGTAACCCAGTAGGTAAGATGACTTCCAGCTGGTCGAGATGCCCTTTTGTTTTTTTTTATTGTATTTATTTTTTTTACTGATGTTTCACAAATCCATTTAAATTGCTTATATTATTTAAGGCTCTTTTCACATCTGCGTTGCTATTTCCATTGTTGTGCTCCAACATAGGAACAGAACAATGCAAATGACGGCAGTGACAGAACTGTCACATGACGGACCCCAACAGCGACCTGACGGAACCCATTGACTTTAATGGGTTTTGTCATTGTGCTCATTGTTTAACTGCAAAAAATAGCGCTGCGCTCTTTTTTTTCTGGCATTTTGAACCGGATCTGTGACGGAGGCCACTAACAGAACCTCCAATTGCAGATATGAACATTGCCTTAGAAGTTAGAAGTCCAAATGGATTTGGACAGATATACACTATATAGCACCAATATAGTTTTGAACTTTTTTTTTTTTCTTCTAAAAAGGATTTAAATAATATTACATGTGAAAGATAGACTTGAGCACTCCGATTTAGCGATGTAGTGAAAATAATTTTATTGAGGTGGTGGCGAAATTGTGTGTGTAACGTTTTGGCCTACAATACGCCCTTTATCAAATACTATTGCCGCTGTAGTCAGGGTGTACTTCACTAGATAGGCGCATGTGGTATAATACCAATGGATGGCGCTATTATGCCACACGTGCCTATCTAGAGCAGTGTATACCCTGACTAAATCGGCAATAGTGTTTGATAAATACCGTATTGTAGGCCGAAACGTTACACGCGCAATTTTTCCACTGCCTGAATAAAATTATTTTTACTGCATACCTAAATCGCTCCAGTCTTTTCTTTACATATTGATGGAGTGGGTGGATACCCTACTAATAGCGCCCAAAATCTATACTTCGTGCCTGAAAAATTACTACTATCAATATAACATGTGACTTAGAGCGGTGAAGTCCACATCTGGTTTGGGATGGAAACCGTGTTCTCGGTTAGTTCCCTATTCCTGATATTACCTGGGTGGATGTTAATTAGAAATGTTTTTTCTATACACTGTATGAATGAACTTCTCTTTTCAATAGGATTTTTGGAGAACCAAGATTTCACATGTATTCGAAACATACCGATAGAAAATTGTTCAATTCCACTCCTGACTCTTGGCACTTACAAAAACATTGAAGTTTTGGCTGTGAGTAATTAAAAGTTTACTAATATTATCATACATTATTTAAACCCAGCAAATTTTATAATGCTGTAAATAATACAAATATAAGGAAATTGACAGTAACAAGACACCATAGAATAGAGTCCTGCCCAAATTACCTTAAAATAAAAAAGAAGCACGAGATTCAATAGGTTGTGAAGAAACTGCGAGTTATATGATTGCAATGCAGTATTAGGAATCAGATTGTTTAATCTGAAGGTTTAACTTTTCAGACTTACTTTGGATATATACAATGCCTTGCAAAGTTTTCACGCCATTTTAGTTTTTCCTGTTTTGTTGCATTACAACCTTAACTTAAAATCTATTTATTTATTTTGGGGGGGGGGGGGGGGGGGCGGTTGTACCATTTGATTTACACAACATGCCTTCCACTTTAAAGGTACAAAGTATTTTTTTTAGTGTGAGACAAAAATTAAGACAAAAAAACCCCCCAGAGGATTTTAATGTGCATAAGTATTCACCCCCTGACAGTCAATACTTTGTAGAGCCCCTTTTGCTACAATTACAGTTGCCAGTCTTTAGGGGTATGTCTCTATTGGCATAGCACATCTAGACACTGGGATGCCAATTCTTGCAGGCAGAACTGCTCCAATTCCTTCAAGTTAGATGTGTTGTGTTGGTGTACAGCGCAGTGGCGTAGCTATAGGGGTCGTAGCAGTTGCGACCAGGCCCCTAACCCTGGGGAGCCCACAGGGCCCCCATTGCCACACAGCGTGCTAATAATTGAATACATTTTCTCTGCCGTGGCCCCGGCACTTCCTGGTTACGGACCAGACTCCTTAGACGTCACGGTCACATGGTACACTCAGTGTACCATGTGACCGTGAGGGGCGATCTAGCCAGCGTGGTAGAGCTGGTGCGGAAGATCCTGGAAGACTCCAGGTGAGCTGCAGAGGGGCCCGTATTGTATTGCGCTATCTGTGTTTGTGGTGGAGAGAGGAGATGGGGCCGTTAAATTACAGCCCACCCTCCTTTCTCCACCGCAAACTGCACAATACAATACATTATAAACTCTGGGTTGCGATCCCCTGGGGGTTCGTGTGATGACCTCCGGGGGGTCGCGAGTCACTCACCGAGGTCCCGGTTACATTCAATGCTGGAACAAGGAGCTGACTGCTCCCTGCTCCAGCATTCACTGAGCCATGAGCGGCTCAAGGCAGAAAGGCGCGATGTAGTGACGTCATTGCGCCAGTCTGAGCCGAGTCAATCATAGCACAGACCAAAGGAGAAGGATCCTCCACCCGGCGTGGGAACGGAGATAGGCAAGTCATTTTGTTTTTCTAATATGCACATATGGGGGCATTATACTGTCGTTGCGACCAGGTGGTTGCAAGTGACCAAAAACCAGCAATTCTGACAATGTTTTTTAGTTAATTTTTTTTACAGCGTTCCCGTGTGCTATAAATGACAAGTTTACTTTTCTCTGCGGGTCGGTACGATTACGCCGATACCATATGTATATAGGTTTTTTATGTTCTGCAGCTTTTGCACAATAACATCCCTTTTTTATAAAATAATTTATTTTCTGTGTCACCATATTCTGAGAGCCATACATTTTTTTTATTTTTCAGTCAAAAAAGCTGTGTAAGGGCTTTTGTTTTGCGGGACGGGTTGTTGTTTTTATTGGTACTATTTTGGGGTACATGCGATTTTTTTGATTACTTTTTAGTCTCTATTTTGATGACCAAAAAATAGTGATTCTGGCATAGTTTTTTTATTGTTTTTTTTTTTTTTTTTTGCGGTGTCCATCGTGCCGGAAAAATAACATTATAGTTTGGGTTGTTACGAACGCAGTGATACCAAATATGTGTACTTTTTTTTTTTTAACGATTTCATTTTTTTCCTATAATAAAGGACCTATTATAGGAAAAAAAGCAGTTCTTCTTTTTTTAACATAACTTTTATTTTTACACTTTTATTAACTCTTTTAACTTTTTTTTTTTGTCCCACTAGGAGACTTGAGGACTTGCAGCTTTGATCGCTGCTAGAATACATTACACTACCTACGTAGTGTTATGTATTCTGTCATTTTGACGTGACGGTCACACTGACAGGAAGCATAGGAGGACCAGCCTCCGGCTCCTCCTCCTAGGCTTCCGTACATGGCAACCCAGAGGCCATTGTCTGGCCTCCGGTTGCCGTTACATAGTTAGTACGGCTGAAAAAAGACACATGTCCATCAAGTTCAACCAAGGGACGGGAAAAGGGAAGGAAAAATTTCTACACATAGGAGCAAATATTTTTTTGTTCTAGGAAATGATCTAACCCTTTTTTAAAGCCATCTACTGTCCCTGCTGTGACCAGCTCCTGCGGTAGGCTATTCCATAGATTCACAGTGCTCACAGTATAAAGAAGCCTTGTCGCCTCTGCAGCTTGAACCTTTTTTTCTCCAGACGGAGGGAGTGCCCCCTTGTTTTTTGAGGGGGTTTTACAAGGAACAGGATTTCACCATATTTTTTGTATGTGCCATTAATATATTTATATAAGTTAATCATGTCCCCCCTTAGTCGTCTTTTTTCAAGGCTAAATAGGTTTAATTCTTTCAATCTTTCCTCATAACTTAAATTCTCCATGCCCCTAATTAGCTTCGTTGCTCTTCTTTGTATTTTTTCCAACTCCAGGGCATCCTTTCTATGAACTGGAGCCCAGAACTGAACTGCATATTCTAGATAAGGCCTCACTAATGCTTTGTAAAGTGGCAATATTACATCCCTGTCCCGTGAGTCCATGCCTCTTTTAATACACGACAATATCCTGCTGGCCTTTGAAGCAGCTGATTGACACTGCATGCTGTTATTGAGTTTATGATTTACAAGAACACCCAGATCCTTCTCAACAAGTGAATCCGCCAGTGTAGCTCCCCCTAGGACATATGATGCATGCAGGTTGTTGGTACCCAGATGCATAACTTTACATTTATCTACATTAAACTTCATCTGCCAAGTGGACGCCCAAACACTTAGTTTGTTTAAATCTGCCTGCAATTCATGAACATCTTCCATAGACTGAACTATATTACATAGCTTGGTGTCATCTGCAAAAATAGAAATAGTACTATTAATCCCATCTTCTATATCATTAATAAATAAGTTGAATAATAGTGGTCCCAGCACTGAACCCTGGGGTACACCACTTATTACCTGGGACCATTCAGAGTAGGAATCATTGACCACAACTCTCTGGATACGGTCCTTGAGCCAATTCTCAATCCAATTACAAACTATATTTTCTAAACCTATAGTCCTTAGTTTACCCATTAGGCGTCTATGGGGGACAGTGTCAAATGCCTTTGCAAAGTCCAAAAACACTAAATCCACAGCGGCCCCTCTGTCTAGACTTCTGCTCACCTCTTCATAAAAACAGATTAGGTTAGTTTGACAACTTCTGTCCTTAGTAAAACCGTGCTGGCTGTCACTTATAATTCTATTTATTGTCACATAATCCTGTATATAGTCCCTCAATAGCCCCTCAAACATTTTCCCCACGATGGATGTTAAGCTTACTGGTCTATAATTACCCGGGGAAGACCTAGAGCCCTTTTTGAACTATACCAGTCACTATACCAGTCACTAGAGATTCTCTGAATATTATGAAAAGGGGGACAGAAATAACTGAACTAAGCTCTTTAAGAATTCTAGGGTGTAACCCCATGACAAGCATCCGCAGCCCCCACAATCACTTCGTGTGGGCTGCCGATATGCTTCAAACCCCATAAATGGCGTGATCGCAATCGGTCGCCGTATTTAAGGGGTTAATTGCCTAAATCAGCGGCGATGGTCCCCTGACCGGCAAGACCGGAGTGTCAGTTGTGGCGGACAGCTGACCCAGTTCCCGGACACTGTCCGTTAGGACATTGTGCGCTGGGAACCGGTCCGCAACTGTACGTCCTGGTGCAGGAAGCAAAGCAACCCCTCTCCAGGACGTACAGCTGCGGCGTAGCACGGGAAGAGGTTAAACCATTCCAGTGTAGCTTTAGCGGTATGTTTAGTGTCATTGTCCTTCTGGAAGATGAACCTCAGTCCCAGTCTCAAATCTCTGGCAGACTGAAACAGGTTTTCCCTCAAGAATTGCCCTGTATTTACTGCCATTCATAATTATTATTTTTTTCTCGCTTTTTCGTTTTGTTTTTTTTCAATCCTGACCAGTTTTCCATTCCCTGCCGATGAAATGCATACCTATAGCATGATGCTGCCACCACTATGCTACACTGTGGGAAAGGTGTTCGTGGGGTGATGGGAAGTGTTGGGTTTGCGCCACACATAGCATTTCCCATGATTGTCAAAAAGTTCAGTTTTAGTCTCACCTGTCAAGAGAACCTTCTTCTGGGCACTCTTCCATAAAGCCCCACTCTGTGGAGTATACCGCTTATAGTGGTCCTCTGGGCAGCTTCCTGAGTGTTCTCGTTGGTGTTTTTGTTGAATCTCTGGTAATGCCCCCTTGCCCGGTTTGTGAGTTTTGGTGGGTGGCCTTCTCTTGTCAGGTTTGTAGTTGAGCCATATTCTTTCCATTTTGTTATAAAGAATTTAGTAGTGCTCCGTGGGATGTTCAAAGTTTGCCTCTGACCTGTTGGAGAGCACCTTGGCCTTCATGTAGATTAGTGGTGTTGCAGACACGGGCGCCTTTCAGAACAGGTGTATTTATACTGACATCATGTGACAGGTCATGTGACACTTTGATTGTACACAGGGGACCTTATTTCACTAATTATGTGACTTCTGAAGGTAATTGGTTTGACCAGATCTTATTTAGGGGTTTCATAGCAAAGGGGGTGAAATACATAGGCACTCACAACTTTTCTGGTTTTGTTTTCTTTTTTTTTAACCCCTTAAAGACCAGGCCAATTTGAGGTTTTTTTTTCTCCACGCGTTTCAAAAGCCATATCTTTTCTATTTCTTTGCCGACATAGCCGTATGAGGGTTTGTTTTTGCGGGACGAATTGTAGTTTTTCATGGCACCAATTATTGTACCGCATAAAGTACTGGGTATCGAAAAAAAATAACATTTGTGGGGTGAAATAGGCAAAAAAACAGCAATTACACAATTTTGGGGGGTTTTGTTTTTACAGCGTCCATCAAGTGGTAAAACAGTTATTCTACAGGTTGATACGATTACGGCGATACCAAATTTATATGTTTTGTTTTATGTTTTACCACTTTTAAAAAAACTAAAACTATTTGCTAAAAAAAAAAAATGTGTTGTGTCGCCATATTCTGAGAGCCATAACTTTTTTTATTTTTCCATCAATTTAGAGGTGTGAGGGCTTACAATTTGCCTGGCGAGCTATAGTTTTCACCGATACCATTTTGGGGTACATGCGACTTTTTGATCACTTTTTGTTCCTTTTTTTTAGAGAGCTATGGTGACCAAAAAACAGCAATTTGCATGTTATATATATTTATTTTGTTTACGTCGTTCACCGAGCGGGTTAAGCAATGCTATATTTTGATGGTTCAGACTTTTACGGATGTGGCGATACCAGTTATGTTAAGTTTGGGTTTTTTTTAAGATTGCTTTAGGGAAAAAATGGGAAAAGGTTTTTTTTTTTTACTTTTTAATATATCTTTTTTTTGGAACATTATAAAAAACTTTATTTAACTGTTTTTAACTGTTTTTTTTATTAGTCCCCCTAGGGACCGCTTGCATGATATACTGCAATATAGGGTTGTCACTATACCAGAATTTGGACTTGGATACCGATACTTTGTGTAGTATTGCGATTTTCTATACCGAAACGATACTTTGCCAACAGTAATAAAAAAAAAGTTCTTCCATTTTCTGATGTGAGGCACGTGGTGTGATGAATTTTGAACCTCCATGTGCCTCACATTAATAGTAATTAACCCCATCATGTTTCTCAGTCATAATGGACAATATTGAGTTAGTGTTAGGTACATGATGGGGTTAATTATTATTAATGTGAGGCACATGGAGGTTAAATTCATCACATCTCGTACCTTACATTGATAAGCGAACAAAGTTTTTATTGTATTTTTTTTATAGCATACACATCTTTAATAACGCAAAAATAGTTGTGCAGGTTATTACGGCGGCGCCAATACCGAATATGTGTATATTTTATGTATTGAGACTTTTATTTTAATGTTTATTGTAAAAAAGTGTGTTTTTTTTAAATGTAACATTACTTATGTTTTAACTTTTTTATTTTTAAACTTTAGTGTACTGGCATATATATCTATATGCCAGTACATTAGCTTGTGAACAGATAGTACACAGGCAGCTGTTAGGACATACCTAAGTATGCCCTAACAACAGGAAATATGGTCAGACAGCCCTGGGGTCCTTCCATATATGGTATGTCCCTCAATCACGTCACAGGGATTCCCTGTGACGTGATCCAAGGGGTATCACCCCTTCTCATTTTCCTCTTGAATGCTGCAGTCAGTTTTGATCGCAGCATTCTTGGGAATAGCGGCGGAGATAAGGTTTCTCTGACTTCCGTCGTTACAGTGGGGCTGCAGCTGTGTAATACAGCCATTGCCCTGCTCCTGACAAGTGCGCGCACAGTCCGCATGAGGTGATGCGGCCAGCGCTGCACTAATCAGCGGCGGCGGCACTGAAGACAGAACATGGGCGTGAATTGCAAAGCGCCTGCCGTGTTCTCTGTCTTCAGTGCCGCTGGTCGCTCACCTCATGCTGACCAGTGCACATCTGTCAGGACTCAGGAGCGAGGCAATGGTTGTATTACACAGCCGCAGCCCCATTTATGTGTTACTACACCGCGTTCCAAATTATAATGCAAATGTTATTTTTCGCTGATTTTTCCTAAATAGTCGATGCAAATGACAGTCAGTATAATCTTCAAGCCATCAACCGTTGGAGTATAATGCAAATTTTATTGAACAAATCTCCTAATGATAACAGATTTTTTTTTAGAAGTAAAAAACTCAAAATGCACTGGTTCAAATTATTATGCACAACAGAGATCAAAACATTTTAAAGGTTGTAAAGAGAACTAAAATGGTAATTTGTTGAATTTGCAGCATCAGGAGGTCAGATTTACAGAAATTAAAAGCTCTTTCAATCAAAAAAAACTTAACAGGCCAAGTTACATGTTAACATAGGACCCCTTCTTTGATATCACCTTCACAGTTCTTGCATCCATTGGATTTGTGAGTATTTGGACAGTTTCTGCTTGAATATCTTTGCAGGATGTCAGAATAACCTCCCAGAGCTTCTGTTTTGATGTGAACTGCCTCCCACCCTCATAGATATTTTGCTTGAGGATGCTCCAAAGGTTTTCAATAGGGTTGAGGTCGGGGGAACATGGGGGCCACACCATGAGTTTTATGCCCATAGCAGCCAATGACACAGAGGTATTCTTTGCAGCATGAGATGGTGCATTGTCATGCATGAAGATAATTTTGCTACGGAAGGAACGGTTCTTCTTTT
Source organism: Rhinoderma darwinii (assembly GCF_050947455.1). NCBI lineage: Eukaryota > Metazoa > Chordata > Amphibia > Anura > Rhinodermatidae > Rhinoderma > Rhinoderma darwinii. Next base: position 482,365,355 of record NC_134687.1, read on the forward strand.
TGTACCACGGAAGAAAGTGGTCAGTCATAAACTCTGCGTAGTTTGCAGAGGTAATTTTCACACTGTCAGGGACCCTAAAGGGGCCTACCAGCTCTCTCCCCATGATTCCAGCCCAAAACATGACTCCCCCACCTCCATGCTGACGTCGCAGCCTTGTTGGGACATGGTGGCCATACACCAACCATCCACTACTCCATCCATCTGGACCATCCAGGGTTGCACGGCACTCATCAGTAAACAACACGGTTTGAAAATTAGTCTTCATGTATTTCTGAGCCCTCTGCAACCGTTTCTGCTTGTGAGCATTGTTTAGGGGTGGCCAAATAATAGCTTTATGCACACTTGCAAACCTCTGGAGGAGCCTACACCTTGAGGTTCGCGGGACTCCAGAGGCACCAGCGGCTTCAAATACCTGTTTGCTGCTTTGCAATTGCATTTTAGCAGCTGCTCTCCTAATCCTATTAATTTGTCTGGCAGAAACCTTCCTCATTATGCCTTTATCTGAACGAACCCGTCTGTGCTCTGCATCAGCCACAAATCTTTGAACAGTACGATGATCATGCTTAAGTTTTCTTGAAATATCCAATGTTTTCATACCTTGTCCAAGGTATTGCACTATTTCAGGCTTTTCGGCAGCAGAGAGATCCTTTTTCTTTCCCATATTGCTTGAAACCTGTGGCCTGCTTAATAATGTGGAACGTCCTTCTTAAGTAGTTTTCCTTTGATTGGGCACACCTGGCAAACGAATTATCACAGGTGTCTGAGATTGATTACAATGATCCAAAGAGCCCTAAGACACAATACCATCTATGAGTTTAATTGAAAAACGAATAATTAAATGTTTATGACACTTAAATCCAATGTGCATAATAATTTGGAACACGGTGTATACTTAGCTGTGCGGCCACACAGCTTAGTATCGAAATACATGAAATAACGGTATCGAACCGTTTGAGGGTGCACGGCATCGAAACAGTATCGAAGTTTCGATGCATCGTGCGTCCCTACTGCAATACTAATGTATTGCAGTATATCGTGGTTCTGACAGTCTCCTTTGAAGTCCTGCCAGAGGCAGGGCTTCAAAGGAATACAAAGGTGGCAGACCTGTGGGCCTTCATTCGGCCCCCAGGCTGCCATAACAACCATAGTCACCAGCCGATCCCATCGCAGGGGGGGGGCGCCACCCTTGATTCTAACAATTTAAATGCTGTCGTCGCGATTGACCGCAGCATTTAAAGTGTTAAACGGATGGAATCAAAGTGATCTTTGATTCCGCCCGTTGCAGTCAGGTGTCTGCTATATAACACAGCCGTCAGAACAGTAAAGAAGGGAGGAAACCTCCAGCTCACCAGTTTAAAGCGTCTCCAGACTCTCCGCTCGGATCCCCGCTACGGCTTGCACTATGCAAATAGAAGAAAAGAAGAAATGATCCAGCGCTGAGTCGTACTTTGGATTTAAAAAGGAAGCAGTATTCCCACCTTTATTGGGGTATTGAAATAAAATTGAAGGGAGACGCAGTCCCAAGACGTGTGTGAATAGTAGGCGGTTTGCCCTGGCCTGCTTCCTTTTTAAATCCAAAGTACGACTCAGCGCTGGATCATTTCTTCTTTTCTTCTAACACAGCCGTCACCCGCTGAGTATGGAGCGAGCTCAGTTGTGAGCCCGCTCCATACTTCCCCTTAACGGCTACCGCGTACTGGTACGTGGTATGTCATTAAGGGGTTAAACAAGGTATTTTTTTCACTCCACTGTAACAATTTGAAATATTTTGTCAGGTCTATTACATAAAATCACAGTTAAAACCCATTTTGATTCCAGGTTGTAATCGAACAAAGCAGGAAAAACACCAAGTGGGGTGAAGACTTTCACAAGGCACTGTAGTTAGCAGCGACAAATCTAGCACCTCCATTATGTTGGACTGTTTTTACCTGCTATTCCGTTTTCTTTTTACACAGTGTACTGTGGCGGACTCAGCCCATCCATCTATTACATAGCTTGCCATTAATCTGAATGGTTGGCATGTAATGCTACAATTCCCCTATAGGGACTCCTGCAGGAGAAATATATGGCTGGCTTGTACAGCTTTGTCGATGGGGACAAAAATTTTGGCTCTTGGAATGTAGCGATAAAAAATAAAACCCTAATTTCCGACATCCCAAAATAGGCTGCTATTCCCGTTTCTAAACGGAAAAGTAAGAACAGTAACAATTGTTATTACGTCTATAATATATAACGATGTTATAAAAAAAAGTAAGCAGAAGTAGATCAGAAAAGGCGCTAGATGGCTTTGCAAGGGCAATATTTGTGTAGGAGATCTAATGTGTTGGGGGTCTGAATTGTAATTTTATTGAAGTTATTATCACTTGCCTTTTACATTCATAATGTGTTTAACGTTAGTTTTTACTTTTCATATTATTATTATTTTATTTGATTTTTATTTATTTATTCACGACAGGTACCCACTTCACAAAATACGGTAAGACATTTATGTCCTGGTTTTATTTATTTATTTTTCTTTGCGAAAACAAGATTCACACAAAGTACATGTATATAGGTAGAGATAAGCAGCACTCTGCGACAGATTCCAACACGGTAATGGGTGCAAGCAGGTAATCCAGATCCGTGGATTATAAGACATAAACAAAAGAAATCCCACAGCACTCCGATGGTTCCAAAAAGTATGTGATTTATTCAGTCAACAGCTGCAAAGTTTCCGTCCTACTATAGGACCTTTTTCCTATAGCAGGACGGAAACGTTGCAGCTGTTGACTGAATAAATCACATACTTTTTGGAACCATCGCAGTGCTGTGGGATTTCTTTTGTGTATATATATAATGTCAAAAAAGGGAGAGCGAAGCAGCACCCAAAAATGATTGGGTTTATTCATCCAACATCCACTACAACGTTTGAAGGCATTTTCAAGCAATGTGTGTTTAAAAATACATGAGTATATATAGTGGGCAAAGCCCAGACAATCAGTGTTACAAATCAGTACATAATAATAAAACAATATCCAGTTATGCAAACATCATAAGATATATAGTGACCAGTGAAACAAATATCCATGGTGTAAATACGAGTTATAACATGATGCAATAAATAATCGATGCCGCATGAATAACATATATAATTCAGTGTTTACTGTTAATTGAACATACATAGTGCAATTTGTTAGAAACAGAGAGATTTTTGGTTCTGTTGTTCTATGTTGCCCTGGTGACCATTGATCACGTTTACTTTGATCCAATCGGTGAGTTATCCGTGGGCATGCGCTGTTCGATGTTCAGAACGCCGATAGCTAGAAATGTGTTACATATGAGTCCTATCATTTTGTTTCTTCTTTGTAGATTGGTGAGTTCCAGCTGTGTTGTTTCTAACAAATTGCACTATGTATGTTCAATTAACAGTAAACACTGAATTATATACACTACCGTTCAAAAGTTTGGGGTCACCCAGACAATTTTGTGTTTTTTATGAAAACTCACACTTATATTTATCAAATGAGTTGCAAAATGACTAGAAAATATAGTCAAGACATTTACAAGGTTAGAAATAATGATTTTTATTTGAAATAATAATTTTCTCCTTCAAAGTTTGCTTTCGTCAAAGAATGCTCCATTTGCAGCAATTACAGCATTGCAGACCTTTGGCATTCTAGCTGTTAATTTGCTGAGGTAATGGGGAGAAATTTCACCCCATGCTTCCAGAAGCCCCTCCCACAAGTTGGATTGGCTTGATGGGCACTTCTTGCGTACCATACGGTCAAGCTGCTCCCACAACAGCTCTATGGGGTTGAGATCTGGTGACTGCGCTGGCCACTCCATTACAGATAGAATACCAGCTGCCTGCTTCTTCCCTCAATAGTTCTTGCATAATTTGGAGGTGTGCTTTTGGTCATTGTCCTGTTGTAGGATGAAATTGGCTCCAATCAATAGAGTGATAGCCTTCCTTATTCAAAATCCCTTTTACCTTGTACAAATCTCCCACTTTACCAGCACCAAAGCAACCCCAGACCATCACATTACCTCCACCATGCTTGACAGATGGTGTCAGGCACTCTTCCAGCATCTTTTCAGTTGTTCTGCTTCTCACAAATGTTCTTCTGTGTGATCCAAACACCTCAAACTTCGATTCGTCTGTCCATAGCACTTTTTTCCAATCTTCCTCTGTCCAATGTCTGTGTGCTTTTGCCCATATTAATCTTTTCCTTTTATTAGCCAGTCTCAGATATGGCTTTTTCTTTGCCACTCTACCCTGAAGGCCAGCATCCTGGAGTCGCCTCTTCACTGTAGACGTTGACACTGGCGTTTTGCGGGTACTATTTAATGAAGCTGCCAGTGGAGGACCTGTGAGGCGTCTATTTCTCAAACTAGAGACTCTAATGTACTTGTCTTGTTGCTCAGTTGTGCAGCAGGGCCTCCCACTTCTCTTTCTACTCTGGTTAGAGCCTGTGTGTGCTGTCCTCTGAAGGGAGTAAGTACACACCGTTGTAGGAAATCTTCAGTTTCTTGGCAATTTCTCGCATGGAATAGCCTTCATTTCTAAGAATAAGAATAGACTGTCGAGTTTCACATGAAAGCTCTTTTTCTAGCCATTTTGAGAGTTTAATCGAACCCATAAATGTAATGCTCCAGATTCTCAACTAGCTCAAGGGAAGGTCAGTTTTATAGCTCCTCTAAACAGCAAAACTGTTTACAGCGGTGCTAACATAATTGCACAAGGATTTTCAAGTGTTTTCTAATCATCCATTAGCCTTCTAACACAGTTAGCAAAGACAATGTACAATTAGAACACTGGCGTGATGGTTGCTGGAAATGGGCCTCTATACACCTATGTAGATATTGCATTAAAAACCAGACGTTTGCAGATAGAATAGTCATTTAGCACATTAACAATGTATAGAGTGTATTTCTGATTAATTTAATGTTATGTTCATTGAAAAAACTGCTTTTCTTTCAAAAATAAAGAAATTTCTAAGTGACCCTAAACTTTTGAACGGTAGTTTATGTTATTCATGCGGCATCGATTATTTATTGCATCATGTTATAACTCGTATTTACACCATGGATATTTGTTTCACTGGTCACTATTTATCTTATGATGTTTGCATAACTGGATATTGTTTTATTATTATGTACTGATTTGTAACACTGATTGTCTGGGCTTTGCCCTCTATATATACTCATGTATTTTGAAACACACATTGCTTGAAAATGCCTTCAAACGTTGTAGTGGATGTTGGATGAATAAACCCAATTATTTTTGAGTGCTGCTTTGCTCTTTTAATTTTTTGACGTGTATTATACAAGGAGAGGTCACTCCTTTGTTTGAAGCATAGCATCGGCCTTACCAGGCGTGGAACCGCAGTTCTGCTCCTATCTTCGATTCTTTCTGTGTGTGTATATGTATGTATGTATATATATATGTATGTATGCACAAAGCATATTGTTTCTGTTTTAATAAAATTCCTTTTTAACCCCTTCAGGACGAAGCCATTATTGATTTTTCATTTTCGTTTTTCACTCCCCGCATTCCAAAAGCCATAACTTTTTTTATTTTTCCATCAATAGAGTGGTGTGGGGCTTATTTTTTGCGGGAGGAGTTGTAGTTTAAAACCCCATATAATGTACTGGGAAACTGAAAGAAAAATATTTGTGGGCTGAAATTGGAAAAAACTGTGATTCCTTGATTTGTTTTTTGGGTTTCGTGTTTACGGCTTTCACCGTGCGGTAAAAATTACAAATTCTGTGGCTCAATACGATTACGGTGATACCAAATTTATATAGTTTTTTTTATATTTTACTACTGTTAAAGAAAAAAAACGTTAAAAAAAAATTGTTTTGTGTCTCCACATTCTGAGAGCCATAACTTTTTTTACTTTTTCATCGATTGAGCGGTGTGAGAGCTTATTATTTGCGGGACGAGCTGTAGTTTTTATCGGTACCATGTTTTGGTACATACAACTTTTTTGATCACTTTTATGAAATTTTTTTTTTTTTTTTTAGAGTTAGGGCAGATACAGACGGACGTTGCGTTTTTGCGCGCGCAAACAACGCAGCGTTTTGCGCGCGCAAAAAACATTTGACAGCTGCGTGTGTCATCCGTGTCTGATGCGCGGCTGCGTGATTTTCGCGCAGCCGCCATCATAGAGATGAGGCTAGTCGACGCCCGTCACTGTCCAAGGTGCTGAAAGAGCTAACTGATCGGCAGTAACTCTTTCAGCACCCTCGACAGTGAAAACGTGTTAAAAAAAAAAGAAAAAGTTCGTACTTACCGAGAACTTCCCTCCCGGCCGTTGCCTTGGTGACGCGTCTCTCTTGACATCGGGCCCCACCTCCCTGGATGACGCGGCAGTCCATGTGACCGCTGCAGCCTGTGCTTGGCCTGTGATTGGCTGGAGCTGTCACTTGGACTGAATTGTCATCCCGGGAGGTCAGACTGGAGGAAGAAGCCGGGAGTTATCGGTAAGTCAGAACTTCGTTTTTTTTTTACAGGTTCATGTTTTTTGGGATCGGTAGTCACTGTCCATGGTGCTGAAACAGTTTAACTCTTTCAGCACCCTGGACAGTGACTATCTCCTGACGTCGCGTACCGGACATTTTTTTGCCGGGTTCGGCCAAAACGAGTTCGGCCGAACCCGGTGAAGTTCGGTTCGCTTGTCCGGGTTCGCTCATCTCAAAGACACTTCGTTTGGATGTTCGGAAACAGAAAAGCACGTGGTGCTTTTCTGTTTACATTCATCCTTTTGACAGCTGGTGCGCTGTTTCAGTCGGTTCGCACGGAAGTGCTTCCGTGCAACCTGCGTGGTTTTCACGCACCCATTGACTTCATTGGGTGCGTGATGCGCGAAATACGCCGAGTTATTGAACCTGTCGCGTTTTGTACGCAGCGAACAAACGCTGCGCAAAAAGCACGGACTGTCTGTACTGCCCCATAGACTTGTATTGGTCTATGCGTGGTGCGTGAAAACCACGCGGCCCGCACGGACCGAATACACGCTCGTGTGAATCCCCCCTTAAGTTGATAAAAAAAACAGCGATTTTGGTGTGTACATTTTTTTTTACGCCATTCATCGTGAGCACTATATTGTAATCGTTTAGACTTTTATGGATGCAGCGATACCAATTTTGTTTACTTTTATTCTTTACATTAGTTTAAAGGAAAAATGGGAAAAGGTTTTTTTTTACTTTTAACACCTTAATGACCAGCCTATTTTAAACCTTAATGACCAGCCTATTTTAAACCTTAATGACCAAGCCATTTTTTACGTTTTTCCATCGTCGCATTCCAAGAGCTATAACTTTTGTATTTTTGCGTCGACATAGGTCTTGTTTTTTGCGGGACAAGTTGTTTTTTTTAATAGCACCATTTTGAGGTACATATTATTTATTGATTAACTTTTATTAACTTTTTTTGGGGGGGAATAGAAAAAAAACTGAAATTTCGCCACACTTTTTCGCGTCCTAAATCTACGCCGTTTAGCGTGTGGTATAAATAACACAAGAACTTTATTCAGCAGGTTGTTACGATTGCAAAGATACCAAATTTGTATCGTTTTTGTATGTTTTATTACTTTTACACAGTAAAAACGCTTTTTTTTCAAAATGTATTTGTTTTTGTGTCTCCATATTTGAAGAACCATAACTTTTTTATTGTTTCGCCGATGCAGTTGTATGAGGGATTTTTTGCAGGAAGACTTGTAGTTTTTATTGATACCAGTTTGGAGTAGGTGCGACTTTTTGATCACTTTTTATCATATTTTTTTAAAGTCAGGATTCACAGAAAACAGCAATTTTTCCATAGTTTTTTATTTTTTACGGCGTTCAACGTGCGGGTTAAATAATGTAATAGATTTATAGTCGGGGTCGTTACGGACGTGGCGATACCAAATATGCGTAACTTTTTTACTTTATTTTGGTTTTTTAATAGTAAAGCATTTTGTAAGGGGAAAAAGTGGGTTTTTCATGTTTTTTTCACATTTTTTTTTATTAACTTTATGAAACTTTTTTTTTACTTTTTTACTAGTCCCACTAGGGGACTTTAATATGCGATCATCCGATCGCTATTATAATACACTGCAATACTTTCGTTTAAAACGGACAGGCATCTGCTAGGTCATGCCTCCGGCTGCCTCCTTTATTAGGCCCCCGGCTGCCATCGGAGACACAGGCACTCGGCGATCTTATCGCCGGGTGTCGGCGGGACAGAGAGGAAGCTCCCTCCCTCTCTCCAAAACCACTCAGATGTGTTGCACGCTATTGAGTACCGTATCTGAAGGGTTAAACGGATGAGATCGATACTTCTATCGACCTCACACGTTCGAGCAGGGACGCCCCCAGCTCTCAGCTACCTCTGGTAGCTGAGAGCAGGGAGATTTGACAGCTCCCTGCTCTGTTTATTTATCCTGATGCAGTGCCGTAAAAAGGCTTATGCATCAGAATAAAGCCCGTTAGTGACCAAAGTGAAAAAGCGTATTAGCAGTCACTAACGGGTTAAAGAGGCTCTGTCACTAGTTTATAAGTGCCCTATCTCCTACTTAATCTGATAGGCGCTGTAATGTAACGATAATTTTTGAGCCATTTAAGACCAATTTTAGATTTATGCTAATTAGTTTCTTAATGACCAACTGGGCGTTTTTTACTTTTTACCAAATGGGCGTTGTAAAGAGAAGTGTATGACGCTGACCAATCCGCGTCATACACTTCTCTTCATTCATGCCCAGCTTGTTTCACTGCACAGCGTGATCTCGCGAGATCACGCTGTGATGGGACTTCCTCCCACAGGTTCTTCATCGGATCCATGGAAGACTGAACAGACATCGCCTCCAGCCGCTGCAGATTCAGATAAACGTCCTGGCATGACTGGAGGCGATGTCTGTCGACTCTTCCATCACTCCGGTGAAGGACCTGTGGGAGGAAGTCCCGTCACAGCATGATCTCCGGAGATCACGCTGTGCAGTGAAACAAGCTGGGCTGGAATGAAGAGAAGTGTATGACGCTGATTGGTCCGCGTCATACACTTCTCTTTACCATGCCCACTTGGTAAAAAGTTTAAAAAAACGCCCAGTTGGTCATTAAGAACTAATTAGCATAAATCGAAAATTGTTCATAACTTGCTAAAAAATGATCGTTTTTCAAAATAAAAACCACTGTTCTCTACATTACAGCGCCGATCAGATTAGGTAGGCGATAGGGCACTTGTAAAGTCGGGACAGAGCCTCTTTAATATGCAAGGGCTTAACAGGCCGAGTGAAGGCAGTCCTGGGCGCCTTCATTTAGGCCCCTGGGCTGCCATGACAACCATTGTCACCCCTTGATCTCGTTGCGGGGGGTGGTCAACCATCGTCCACCCCTTGATCTCATTGCGGGGGGGCGGTACACTGTCGGAGTGGGTCGCCCCCTCTTTTCAACGCCTCAGATGCTGCAGTCGCAATTGACCGCAGCATTTGAGGGGTTAAACAGCCAGGAACCGTGCGATCGCTGTTTCCGGTCCTTGGTCACAGGTGTCCCCATTCCCGCCTCAGCCGCCGATTCCAGGCTGGGACACAAATGCGCGGCTGCCTCATGGGACGGGGGTCGGGTCACCCCTGTTCTTGATATAGGTGCGGGTCTCCGAGCTGGGACTCGCATCTATCAGACATTTATTGCATATCCTGTAGATATTTCTTTAATGTCTGAGATGGGAATAAACCTTTAAAAAAGCGTACCTAACTAATGAGCAGTATAGCTTAGAATCCAGCACTGCAGTGATCTATATTTCTTACAAGCAGCTGCTGCACATCTGTGTGTGTCTCACTCGCTCTCTCTACCTGCTATCCCCTCTCCTCTCCATAGACTTCTATGGAAAGCATGTCTGTGTCTCACTCACTCTGCTCATCTCTCCCCTTTCCAGAAACTTCTATGGACAGCGTTTCTGTGTCATTCTCTCCTTGCTCCCCCTCTTCATAGGCTTCTATGGACGGCATTTGTGTCTCTCTCTGCTCCCTCTCCTTAGACTTCTATGGGCAGCGTGTCTGTGTATTTCTCTCCCTGCGCCCTCCTCCCCCTCCCCTCTCTATAGATTTCTATAGACAGTATCTCTTTCTCACTTACTCTGCTCCTACGCCCCCTCTCCATAGACTTTTATGGGCAGGCAGTGAAGAAACACCTCCCTCCTACATCCTGAAGTCCATCTCCTCTGCTCTGTAACTAGGGAGGGGTTTTGCTTGACAACAGGGGGTGGACAGCAGATTACAGGAAGGGAGACACCTAGTGGCAGTAAGTTCACACAGAATTATCATGGATAAAACAACAACATTTTAACAGTAAGTAAATTACAAGTTGATCTATATCAGGTATACTGTTAGATTAACAGAAGTTGTTTGAATAGTTTGTGTCCATTTAAGTGTTTGGTAAATGTCTTAAGAAAAGAAAAAAATATTTTCTGTTTTTTTGCAGATTAATGTGACTCTTCAGGGTATTACAATAAAATCAGTGGATGGTGCTGTCTTTCGTGGAAATCTCAGTGATTATACTCCTTCTTACGACAGCATTACAGGGGTTTGTAATGATGTTGTTCTGGGGGTAAGTACCTTTATACTCATGCAGTGTTGTACAAGCTATATTTATATTATGTATTTGCTTGGAGGATGGGAGTAGAATAACACGTATTAATATTTGGTAATACATTTTAGTCATTGCAATAGAAATGCACAATATGAACATACAACTTGTTCACATAAGTGTTGCTAAAAGGAACACTCCGGGCAAAGCTAATACATACTGATATGCTTGGTTCCGGGCTGTTTAACCACTCAAATGCCATGGTCAATAGTGACCGCAACATATAAAAGCACTTATGAAGCTCCGTCGACAGCAACTTTATGGCTCTTGGTAAGTAGTAAAACATTAAAAAAAAACAATAGAAACGTGGAATTGCTGTTCTCTCCCGCGATTTATTCTACCATGCTCACTATCGATCACCTTCCTAGAGGGGTATCGGACCGTAGCCCGATTCTTTTACAATTGAAGCAGCAGACTGAAGGTTTAAGAGGATCTCTTAAGATACACCCTTTTTGGTTACAACAGATTCAAGTAAACTATAGAATTCCCGACCAACTGGATGTCTTTCTAGAAGCACATAACCAGGAACAGAATGGCCTATTGATTTGGGACACATTAAAAGCCTACCTGAAAGGCTGTCTGCGTTCTGCTATCTCATATGTTAAGCGATCCTCAGCTAGACAGGAACTTGAACTAGCTCAGCAGTGCAGGGGGTTAGAGGATACTTTTGTGGGGGACCCTTCCCTACTTAATAGAGAAGCATGGCTTGCAGTGGGTAGACAATATTTACTTCTCGTACAGGAGAAAGCCACTCGTAGGATATTCTTTACTAAGCAATCGTTTTTTGAACTGGGAAACCAATCTAGTAAATTATTGGCCCATATAGTGAAACAGAATGCCATGTCTCCCCCAGTGCTGCGCATTTGTAACCATAATCAGGGCTACTCTACCATGCCACTAGACATATTGAATCACTTTGCTGACTTTTATAGGGAGTTGTATACATCGAGAGCTCACTACTCTCTTGCTGAATAGGACACCTATTTGGAAGAGGTTCAATTTCCTGCGCTGTCATCGGGACCATAGGCTTATGTTAGATGCCCCTTTCACAGTGGCCGAGATTGCAAAATGCATGTCTACTATAACTAAAGGGAAGGCGTCTGGACCTGACGGTCTTCCCTTAGAGGTGTATCTCCAATATATGGATGTTTTATCTCCCCAGCTACTAGCCGTTTTTGATGCAGTTTTTCAAATGGGTAGTTATAGTAGTTATTTTGAAGCCGGGGAAAAGTCAGAGGAATGTGGGTCGTATCGCCCCATATTTTTACTAAACATAGACTATAAAATGTTAACCAAATTGTTAGCTAATAGACTGAGTGGAGTTATCACTGATATTATTCATCCGGATCAATCTGGTTTCATCCCTGGCAAATCCACTTCGGATAATATACGTAGGGTTCAGGTGGTGACTCAAATTGGTTGGTGGGAGCAACAGGACTGGGCCTTGGCCTCATTAGATGCGACCAAGGCGTTTGATTCCGCGGAATGGCCTTACCTATTTGCAGTCCTACGTAGATTTGGCTTTGGTGAGAGATTCGTCAAATGGATTAACATATTGTATAAGGATCCTTGAGCTTCGATGGTGGTTAATGGGATCTTGTCCCCTTCCTTTTGCCTCCATAGATTCACGAGGCAGGGGTGCCCATTGTCCCCTCTTCTATTCGTTGTGGCTATCGAACCCCTGGCTATCCGTATCCGACAAGATGCGGCTTTTCAGGGCATTCGTACCGCGCGAGGATCGTATAGGTCTCTATGCTTATGATATGATATTGTTTATGGCTAACCCGAATGCCTCCCTCCTTAGAGCTATGTCGCTTATGGATACAGATGGTAGATTTTCCGGACTTTGCATAAATTGGAGTAAATCGTTTCTCATGCCTCTTCACACTGATAATTGTGGGTGGGATTCATATTTCCAGGGTCTGCAGGTGGTTCCGTGTTTTAAATATCTGGGTATCTTGGTCTCCCGAGATGGTGCACAATCTTATGATCTCAATGTATACCCTTTGTTAACATATTTGAAAGATAAATTTGCTATTTGGAAAATGCTTAACCTCTCAGTAGCAGGTAGAATCAACTTACTTAAAATGATAGTGCTTCCTAAGATGTTATACATATTAGAACATGCAGACACCTTGGTCCCCAAACGCTTTTTTAACTTGGTTGTTAAAGAGGCTCTGTCACCAGATTCTCAAATCCCTATCTCCTATTGCATGTGATCGGCGCTGCAATGTAGAGAACAGTAACGTTTTTTGTTTTTTTTTAACTTTCGTTTTTGGCCAAGTTATAAGCTATTGTATATATATATGCAAATGAGCTTTGAAATGGACAATTGGGCATTTTTTTTTTCGTTATGTCCAACTGGGCGTGTATTGTATTTTTAACTGGGCGTGTTTACGTGTATGACGCTGACCAATCAGTGACCAGTCAGCGTCATACACTCCTCTCCATTCATTTACACAGCAGCGATGTGCAGCCACATACACAGAGATTAACGTTAATCAAGTGTCCTGATAATGAATACACATGAAATCCAGCCTGGACGTCATGTGTACTCAGAATCCTGACACTTCTGAATCTTTTCTGTGAGATTCCAGCAAGCCACGCGTAATCTCGCGAGATTACGGAGGTAAACGAGATTTCGTTTCCCATGCTGGAAATCTCAAAGAAAAGAGTCAGAAGTGTCAGGATTCTGAATACACATGACGTCCAGGCTGGATTTCATGTGTATTCATTATCAGGACACTTGATTAACGTTAATCTCTGTGTATGTTGCTGCACATCGCTGCTGTGTAAATGAATGTAGAGGAGTGTATGACGCTGACTGGTCACTGATTGGTCAGCGTCATACACGTAAACACGCCCAGTTAAAAACACAATACACGCCCAGTTGGACATAACGAAAAAAAAATGCCCAGATGTCCATTTCAAAGCTCATTTGCATATATATAAAATAGCTCATAACTTGGCCAAAAATGAAAGTTTTAAAAAAAAACAAAAACGTTACTGTTATCTACATTGCAGCGCCGATCACATGCAATAGGAGATAGGGATTTGAGAATCTGGTGAAAGAGCCTCTTTGGTCGGTTCTTTGTTCTCCTCTTTTGTATGGGGTTCGGGAAGACCTAAGCTTAAACTCCGTACACTTCAGAGACCTAAAGATCAAGCTGGAGCAGCTTTACCGGACATGTTCCTTTATTATCTGGCGGGTCAACTTAGGTATATTAAACTATGGTTATCAGAGGTTCCATTGACAAATGCAGATCATCACTTTCTCCGGGTCCCCAGTGTGTGGCCAATTCTCGAACCTCATGGCTACAGCCCTAGGCACCCCTTACCATTAATTAAGCTAGCTAAACAGGTCCGGTCCCATGCAAAGAAAGTATTGAACTATTCGCACACTGTTGCTGAGCTGCCTTTGTGTTCTCATACCGGCTTGTCTCATTTCCTGGGCCTAAGTGATTTAGCATTTTGGACAGCCCTGGAAGTGACCAACTTGCAGAATTTGGTTAAAGAGGCTCTGTCACCACATTATAAGTTCCCTATCTCCTACATAAGGAGATCGGCGCTATAATGTAGGTGACAGTAGTGCTTTTTATTTAGAAAAACAATATTTTAAACCACTTTATTAGCGATTTTTAGCTTTATGCTAATGAGTTTCTCAATGCCCAACTGGGCGTGTTTTTACTTTCGACCAAGTGGGCGTTGTACAGAGGAGTGTATGACGCTGACCAGTCAGCGTCATACACTCCTCTCCATTCATTTACACAGCAGCATCGCGTTCTTACTAGAACACGATGTGCAGCCACATACACAGACATTAACGTTAATCAAGTGTCCTGATGATGAATATACATGACCTCCAGCCTGGACGTCATGTGTATTCAGAATCCTGACACTTCTGAATCTTTTCTGTGAGATTCCAGCAAGCCACGCGTAATCTCGCGAGATTACGATGTAAATGAGATTTTGCTTCCCTTGCTGGAAATCTCACAGAAAAGATTCAGAAGTGTCAGGATTCTGAATACACATCACGTCCAGACTGGAGGTCATGTATATTCATTATCAGGACACTTGATTAAGGTTAATGTCTGTGTATGTGGCTGCACATCGTGTTCTAGTAAGAACGCGATGCTGCTGTGTAAATTAATGGAGAGGAGTGCATGACGCTGATTGGTCAGCATCGTACACTCCTCTGTATAACGCCCACTTGGTCGAAAGTAATAACACACCCACTTGGGTATTAAGAAACTCATTAGCATAAAGCTAAAAATCGCTAATAAAGTGGTTTAAAATAGATAGTTTTTCTAAATAAAAAGCATCACTGTCACCTACATTATAGCACCGATCTCCTTATGTAGGAGATATGGCACTTATAATGTGGTGACAGAGTCTCTTTAATGAATAGGGTCATCCGCTAACTGCTAGGGAGATTCAAGATATGTTCCGGGTACCAGATAGAGATACATCCAGATGTGTACAACTACGGCATGCTTTAATTTCTCAGTTTAGGGAGGATCAGGGTCCTATATCTTCGTTACCTCTTATAGGGATTCTCAGAACTCCGGGTCCGAGGGGGTTGGTGTCGGTCATCTATACTTACCTTTTTTCTCAGAGGGTCGCTCATGCTGAATTCACGGTTGAGGCCAGATGGAGGAGTCTAATCCCTTCTTTATCCAAAGAGGATTGGGAGGATGCAATGACATCACATCTTTTAGTCTCGCCTGCAGCGAATAATAAAATGACACAACTGTATATTATACACAGATGTTATATTACACCGACTAGGCTACTCCATATGGGCAGAGCATCTAGCTCAAATTGCCTTCGATGCTCCCAAGAACGGGCTGATTTTGATCACATGATGTGGTTGTGTCCAGTCATAGCACACTTTTGGAGAGAAGTAACAAACCTGCTCTCCCTGATTCTGAACCGATTGGTCCCTTGTGAACCCGAACTATGTTTATTAGGGCTGATTACATTGGATGTCTGGTCGCACTATGAGGGAGTTTTTCTCCGTGAAGCCTTGTCCTTCGCCAGAAAAGCGATAGCCATTCGTTGGATGGGTGATCTCTCTCCTGGGATTTCCCAGTGGAAAAAATTAGTAAATTCTATACTGCCATATGAAAATTTGGTGTATAAACATAGAGGATGTCAACATAAGTTTGAGTGTCTGGGGAGGTTGGTGCTCATCTCCTCATACCTCCTTTAGCATGGGCGACCTCCGAGCTTCCTTACTACAAAACTCATTGTATGATTGATTGACTTCCGATTATGTCGCATATCCTGTTCTTCTGACTGATGCATTGCTTCATGCCGGATTTTTTCATTCAATAATTTTTTTTATTTCTTTTGTCATCTCTTTTATATCATTTATATATTTTCATGTACCTTTTTCCCGCCTGCGTACGGTGACATTGTTTGTTCTTCTATGTGACGCTTTTGGCTACAATGTGAAATGTTTTGGAGCAGGACTGTTTTTGTTATTGTCGCAGGTTTCTGTTTATTAGTATCGCTTTTTGTATCCTCTGCAATGTCTATTATGTTTATAATAGTCATTTGTATATTGTATACAATAAACCGAGTTTAAAAAAATAATAATAATTTGGAATTGCTGTAATCGTAACCACCTGCAGAATAGAGTTCATTATTAATTTATACTGCACTATAAACGCCGTAAAAAAAAAAACATAAAAAAAGGACGGAATTGCATTTTTTTTCTATTGCACCAAAAAATGTATTCACGTTTTCAATACATATGTACCCCAAAATGCTGCCATTAAAAATTACAACTTGTCCCGCAAAAATTAATCCCTCATCAACGAAACAATTAAAAAGGTATGGCTGCATCCTTAAGGAGTTAAACTAGACTGCATACCAAACAATCGTTGAAAATTGTTAGACTAACATTGTAGATATGAATGTATTATACTGTCTAGAAAATTTTTCCGCTTTTCTTAAAGGAACAGTGTCACCAAAATATTTTTTTTTATATATCAGTTTTATGTTAGGGTATTATTAAAAACGTTTATATTTATTTGTGTGTTTGTGTGTTACCTTTTTCTATTTTTACACTTTTTCTTCCCTATGGGGGCTGCCATTTTTTTTTCCATTTCTGTATGTGTCGATTAACGACACATACAGACATGGAATACGGCAGCTCCAGGCCCATAGGGACTGCGAACGGGGCCCGTTCCATCCACTATGGTGTACGCCGTGTGTGTGGGAACGGCGCATGCGCCGCTCCCACACAGTCCGATTTGAAATGCGCGCCGTCCGGCGCAAATTTTCCTGTGAACCGGAAGTCGCGGCCGGGCAGTAAGATTACTACTTCCGGTCGCGGCTTCCGGACTTGTGCACATGGAGCAGCGGCAGCAGACTGAGCGGACGGACCGGAGGGAGCGGCGGCGACTGGAGCAGGTAAGTGATTTCTATGTATGTTCGTGTTTCAGTGTGTTTTACTAGTGTATGTAAACCTTCTACACTGTGTGTTAGCTCAAAAAATGGCGACACACAGTGTAGGAGGTTAGACCGTTCAAACCCCTCGTTTCTCCCGGCACTAGCCAGGATAAAGGAGGGGGGGATTCTGAGAGCTCACTAGAGCGAGGGATTTTTTCCCAATTTTGCAGCATAAAGCAATGTGGTTGCTTTACCACATGCAATGCTGCAATTTTGGGAATTGCTCCATCTAGTGACCAGTGCTGGGAAATATTATAAATTGAATCCAATTTATAATATTTCCTGACTCGTGAAAAAAATTAGAACGATGTTTAATCACCTACACACTAATTGTTTAACTAAAAAAACAAAAACATGTTTTGCTGGCAACACATTCCCTTTAAGTGTTTTATTGTGTAATAACATTGTATCACATTCTGATTGGGATCAGAGTGACAGGAAGTGGCGGGGAAGACCGTTCCGATCCTTTTGTCTGCTAAGCAGCACTAGAGGATACTGGCAGACACTTTTCATCCTACCACCACAGAAATAACATACGCTGAGCGGACATGTAAATAGAGGAGTGAGGGAAGATAGCTGATAACCAAATGTTCATTTGGCCAACCTTTATCTTATGTCAAGAGCCAAAGTTAGGTATTTAATTATTTTTTGTGTTAATAAATTGTAACACATGAAAATTAGATTTGTTTACAGTCGAGTCTTTTTCTGTCAAAAGTACCTGCTAATATTCACTGTCATTCAGTGTTATTACACAGTAAAATGGTTGTTGTAAAGTAAATAGTCCCATGGGGGTGAATACTTTTTATAGTCACTGTACTTGCATGGTCACGGCTATCTGCATGGAAGGAAAGTCAACATTTATAGTAATAGCCAATTACGGCATTTTCTTCTTTTCTAGGAGATTTGAGAAATTGTGTATAAAATGGTGCTTGCATACGTAAAAGGATTTTCCAGAATTTTTAATTGATGGTCTATCCTTAAAGGGGTTACCTGGGACATGTTAAAATTGGCAGCAGAGCAGGGGATTGCATAACATAAAAAAAGAGCAGCGGAGAATGGGACCTTAGTGCTGGAGCTGGGGGCATTTCATGGGCTGAGTTTCTGCTAGTTTATAATGTTATGCCATCCCCTGCCCTGCTGGTGATTTTGAATACTCCCGGATAACACCTTTGAACCCTCGAGGAGCACAATAATTTTTTGTCTTTCAGCATTCTATCAGCCATAATGTTTATATTTTCAAGTCTACATAGCTGTACAAGGCCTCATTTTTTCAAGTAAATATGTTATCTTTTTTTTTTTTTTTTTTTTAGAAAATGCAATTCCGATATAGTTTTTCGTTTTATAATGAAATTTTTTATGCCGTTTACCATCATTGACAAAATAACTGTATTGTGCATGTCATTATGAGTTTAAGGATACCTAATATGTGTCTGTTTTTTACTATTTAATCATTTTCATTCAATAAAATTTTTTTATTTTTTGTGCGCTACTCGTAAAACAATATTTAATTATTTTTAACATTGACTGTAATGTAATGTCATATGTCTATAAGACATTACATTACAGCTTGTGCATGTAAAATTGTTCTAAAACGGTCAGCCCAGGCAATCGCAATGCGGTGGCTGGTGGTGAGTCAGCACGGCAATCTGAATTGGTCACAATGTAGAAACGGATACATTGCCGGGATCAGCGTTTTAGCCTGGCCGTTCGTACTGGAGGGCGATTGTCCATCAAAGCCGTCCTCCAGTGGGTGATCATTATCACGTACATCGAAGTGTGGATGTGGGAATGGCTTAAAAACTTATCCTTTCACGCTTGCGTATTTTGGACACTATTTTGCATCAGTATTTGTAAGCCAAAACCAGGAGTGGGTCCAAAACACTGGTGCAAATCTTTCCATTATAGCTTTCTCTGTTTACGTTCCACTTCTGGTTTTGGCTTCAAAATACTGACCAATATACACAAGTGTGAAAAAGGCCTCAGGATAGACCAATAATGTATGATCATGGAGGTCTAACCCCCCAGGACCACGACGATCATTGTTTAACTAGACACAGCTGTTTACATAGTAGTGTTGCTGTGCTGTGGTACTGCAGCTCAGACTTGTACACATGAATGAGCTGCAGTACCAGGCACAGCCACTACTATGTACACCACTGTGCTTGCATAAACAATGAAGGGGCTGTGGCATCCAGAAAGCACTACATCCCCGGTGATGCTTGGCATTGTAGACATTGATCAGTTTTATTTCACCTTCTATGTCCACTCTTTTGTGTAATGTATTGCACTGTTTTCTCATTTACCTTTTTTTCACAGGGGTGGGGGCTTTGGGTGTGGCCTGTAAAAAAACATAGATATGAAAAAGTGTTTTTTCCATCTAAATTGTGACAATGGGCAAGTTTTATAAACTTATAAAAAGCAATTGTATACTGTGAAATGATAAGGAGGTTGTTACACAAACATCCTGTGCTTTGTGATCTGTTCAGAATGCATGTGCGAGTAATATTTTATTTACAGTCCATGGGGGGGGGGGGGGTTCTTTTTAGACTTCTCCATGTATGCAATGGGCAGTTATGATCATTTGGCATAGTCCTTCAGCTCCTGTGTTTTCCTCCTTAGGGAAGTTATACGTTTATATATACAGATCAGGGTGAGATCACAAGCATCGCCGCATCTTTTATTCTTGGTGCTATTGATCAGAATAACATCGAACAGAAGTTCCAGATACACTTCATTGAGGTATGAAATGCTGCACTATATCTTACTACACAATAGAGCAGTTGTCCAGGTCAGATCCTAGCCTTCATTTTTCAATACAGGTTAGAAAATTAACTGAGTTACAGTGACAGTTATTGTCTAGACAGGATTGAATACATGAGACCCCCTGGATACATTAGCCAATCCCAACCAGTGACAAATGAGATAATATTGTACAAGGAAATAATAATAAATCAATGGACCACTTTTTATTATTAACCTCTTTCACATACCATGTTACATTAATGCTCCGGACATGCATAATGTGCAGATATACATACGGAAGCATTTATATATGTATGGAATTAGTAACTTTGCAAGTGCTTTACTTTTTAAGTACTGTTTTGGTTATTTCTTAATAAATTATTTATATATATATATATATATATATATATATAAATAATCTCCTTTAAAATGTTCACTGGTTGTCCTTGGAAACAGACAGCAGTTTATGTCCACTCAACTGTCAGACATTTTAAACTTTTCTTCTGAGCTCTCTCATTGCACTGCTTTCTTGAAGCATAAAATCAGAAAAAAATAGAACTTAGCTTAAGGCCTCATGCACACTTCCGTTGAACGGCCGTTATTGACGGTCCCGTCACACACGGGCTGCACACGGATAGCTTCCGTGTGCAGGCTGTTGTTTCACGGACCAAACTCAATGAGAAGGCCGAGACTGTTCCGTCAAAAACGGGCAGGAGTAGGACCTGCCCTACTTTTGACGGAACGGCCGCAAGGTTCTGTTAAAACAACGGAAGTGTGCATGGCCGCATTGAAATGAATGGGTTCAGGGTGCTATCCGTGACAACAACGGATAGCACCCTGAAGGAAAAAACTGAAGTGGGCATGAGGCTCAAGACATGAATTGAGGAACACACAATGTACCTCTGTAGAAGTAAAGCAAAGCATTTACAAAATTGCAGCTTCAATGTAGGTTTTAACTATAAACAGTTGTTAATTGTTGTCCTTAAACTGTTTTCCATCCATTTATAGTCCTATTAAAGTGTTATTATAAGTTTGCAAAGTTATGTGAAGTGGTGTCCGTCCGTCCGTCCGTCCCCGTCCCCCCCCCCCTCCCCGGCAATATCTGAGTTAGAGAAGCCTTATTGGCAACGATCAGTTGGTAACAAAGTAACGCTGCTCATAATTTTGGGTAATACTCATGAAAACGAAGACTGAGGCCTGGTATTTTAGAGTAAAAAAGTTGCATGTTGTACACTGTTAGATTAACAAACAAGATATTCTCTTATAATAATCATATTGATTTAGTTATAGTAACAAAAATATATAGAGAATACAAAAATATAGTGTACAATACCAGGGTAGTAGTCTGTAAACATTATACACTTTTGTAGGGTAGATGATACCACAGATACACCAGATATTATAGATAGTAGAAGCAAATTACTAATACTTTTTAAGTTTTAGAGAGTGTAAACTTAGATAAATTTGGCGCATATTTTGACTGCCTTGTCTAAGCGGTACATCCTGTTTGATCAATTTAGTGCAACTTGCTAGACATTCTGGACAAATTTATTTTCTTTATGCCACGTACTAGTTGACTTAGTTTATGCCAGTTTTTTTTACACCAAAATTTTGGTGCCCGGTGTCTCATTTTAATCTACGTCTCTTTCCCACTAAACCACACCCCTTTGTAGAGTGTCTTAATAAATAAAATAAAAACGTTTACAAATGTGGCACAAGGCATCCACGCCAGTATTCTGGCTCAATGTGAATGTGCCCCACTGTGTTGGATTGCCAGACGTTACTAAGTATGAGGGCAGGTCTAGGAATATCAGAGCTGCTTGGAGAATCGTAAAGTCTTGTATATCTAGTAGGTTTAGTGTTTATTGCTTAATAGCTGTAACTTTGTGCTTCTGTCTGGATGCCGTACAACTGAACCAGGGGCAAAAGATCTAGAAAATACAGTTTACAGGAGGCTAATGCAATGCCTGTCTTCATACCTGAGATAACTGATGATTAATGGAAAGGATTAGTATTTATATTGTTTCCCCCTGTGAAATCATTAATCCAACATAGAAACAGTTGCTAATTGCTCAAAGCCGCTGGCACAGATTGTGTTTCTGATGTTGATACCATTTTCTGAGTTGAAAGGAATGAGAAATATTAATGCAACACAGTTAACAATGTCTTATTGACTTAAGTATTATCTTTGTATCCATCAAACCACAGCACTAACCTTCTGTTCTTTCACAGAATGGCACAGCACCCACCCCTCTCAGTGGGAATCCAGGCTACGTATTCGGGCTGCCTGTGGGTGCCGGCTTTAAATTGCCGCAATATCCTTTTTTAAATTTGTGTTTAACTAATATAATGGTTTTTGGTTTTGTCACAAGTCCAGGGTTACTGTTTATATGATCATTACTTTATGCTGCTGCTAGACACAACTTGATATGTTAAGACATTTTTAAAGGGGTTGTTTCAAAAAGGCAACCCATTTTTAAATGGAAGCTGGCGCAGTGATCAGCTGATTGCCAGAGTCCGGCTTCTCTAACTTCTGGCTCAATAACGGTGATAAGCTATACCAAATCATACTATTTTGCCTGTGTGGATGAGCTGGGTCTGCAGGAGCCTCTCGCACATGGTTGCTCCCTGTTCTGGATTCTAAAATTATTGGTTCTGTTTAAGGGTTCAGTCAAACGTGGCAGATTTTGTTGCAGACATTTTTGCGACTGATAATCCGTTCCATTTACCTGAAAACATTCAGATAAGTGGCGCTGAAACTTCTGCAACAAAATCTGCCGCGTGTGACTACAGGCTGGGTTCACACGACCATGTTACGTCCGTAATGGACGAAATGTATTTCGGCCGGAAGTTCCGGACCGAACACAGTGCAGGGAGCCGGACTCCTAGCATCATAGTTATGTACGATGCTAGGAGTCCCTGCCTCGCTGCAGGACAACTGTCCCGTACTGTAATCATGTTTTCAGTACGGGACAGTAGTTTCGCGGAGAGGCAGGGACTCCTAGCATCGTACTATGATGCTAGGAGCCCGGCTCCCTGCAGTGTGTTCGGTCCGGGACTTCCGGCCGAAATACGTTCCATCCATTACGGACGTAACATGGTCGCGTGAACCCAGCCTTACTGTTCAATCTACTTCAACTAGGCGTTTCCTTCAGCATGATTCTTTTTTTACTTCTCCACTTGTAGAGTGAATTATGAATGCACATTTGGTGGTGATGGTCATTGTGTATTCAGTGCAAACACACATCCTTGTATTTATTTTTGTTTACTAAATACAATAAAGAACCAGAGTTCCAAGTCCAGATAGGAATTGACGTGAAAGAGTAGACCAAAGTCCAAGTTTACGTGATTTCAGACCACTCATAGTTGTGTACTAAGGCCACAATGGACATAATTGCAATACCACCAGTCAAATTCAGTGTACCCCATGTTTCTTTCGGTCTAGTATTACACATAATGGCTCCTCTACTAAATTTTAGGCTTTGATATAAAAAGTACAGTTCTTACAAATATACAGACACACAAAATAAGATGACCCTAAATAAGCAAAACAGTTAAAAAATAAATAGGAGCTATAACAGACCAAACACAATTCTTCATAGTCTCTTCTGCTTCCTTGGGGATAGGGAGAACAAGGGATACACACCGCACACCTTGGATCTAAACAAAATACCTCCAATTTTAGAGTCCTGGAAAACCCTTTTTTTACTTGATGCCTTAAAGGAATTGTCCCACGACAACAACCCCTGTCCCCATGCCTTATTGAATGGCCGCCATGTAATGCGGCTGATGATGCTGCAGGGGAAATGCATAGCCAGGCGTGGGTTAGACAAGCTGTCTTCTTAAAAAGGGGTTGTTTTCATGAAGACAACCCCTTTAATAAAAAAAAACTAATATTTAATCTCCCATATTAATTTCATATGATCAAATATGTCCTTAACAAAACTGTATAAATCGGGTATCATTCAGAGTACCAATAGATTTGGCCAATTTACTCTGCTTAAGAGCTCACTTGAACAAAACTGTCTAGCAGAAGAAGGAAACAGAACTCCTGTACTATTTGGTTATAACATGATGTCTGGCTGCAGACTGCGGTAAGAAGACTTTATGCTGGCAATTTATTCATTGGATTTTGCTTTTGACAATGCTCAGTCAGACAGGAATGACCAAAAAAATGTGACAATTGCGGCTCTCAGCCAAAAAATTGCTGTTCCAGAAGCAAGATAAAGTCAATTTAGGGGATTTAAAATTGCAAGGAAATCTTTGCCAGGTCAGTAAGTATCAACCAAAATACGGTCAAGGTATAAAAAAAAAAGCTTTTATAAACAATAAAGAGAGAACTTTATTAAATCTGAGAAGCAAAGTTTGTTTATTTGTCCTGTTAGGTCCCCAAACTCAGAATGCGCCTATCATCTAGTCAAACTGTGGGTATTTAGACAGATGGCTTTCAATTTGAAAATAAATTTAAAAATCACGGCCTATACTGGTTTGATGCTATACACCAAGTGCTGTATACATTTGTAATATTGAACTAGAATATTACCGGGTCGTTGGTATGGCTTTGACATGATGGAGTAAGGCTGCCTTTTTCTTGCCCCGGGACAGGGGCTACCAAACGGGGACTAACACAGCAATATCCATCTCCCAAACTATGCCAAAAGGGAGAAAAACAGCCCAAAACGCCTGCCAACTTAACTTTAATTGCCCGCTTTTCTCGCCACTGTACAGGAGAAACCACATTTCCGCTCAGACCAAGCTTGGCGCCCACGGTAGCATCAAGTAAGATAAACTCAATTCTGCATTCTCCAGGCCCAGGTGCATTAAGTGAGCCAATCCCTTCGATCTTCACCTTATAGAATCGAAATGCATCTTCCTAGCCCATTGGGTCTCAGTCGCACGTAACACCTGTTTTTATTTCGGAGAGCCCAAAGCTCTTGGAGCTCAAGGAAATTCTGCAGGCCATGACTTCTCATGCAGTCCTCGAGGCCTAAATGGTCCACTTTGTAGACCACTATGTAAAAGACAAGAAGGATATCGAGCAGTCTATTGCTCTGGTCTCCACTACAGTGACTCTGGTTCAACAGAGGAGCATCAACCTTGACCAAGACATCTCCACTCTTTCTGGCCCTGTAAAATCTTATGTTGAGAAACATCTCCCATCTAAACAATGTAGAGAACCGTGGATGGAGGAATAATAAAAAAAGGGGGCCTATTTGGCCGTGCACCTGGTTGTCTTCTCCATGTTGACCCATCTGCTGAAATAAGAGGAGGGCACTCATCTGAAGTTCGAAAGGTTTCACCGAGTAATCTTGTCCCAGGCTTCAAGACTGAGCCTCCCATGGGATGTTTTGTGCCTGGTCCATTTCTTTCAGAAAAAGCAAAACATCCTCCATAAGGCTTGGCGACGGTACACATCATTCATACCTGATCCACCGTTATCCTCCTACCCGATTTCTTTCGCCGGACCCTCAACATGTGGAGACTAGTGAAGCCCTTACTCGACAAGGTCCGTGAGGCTGGAATTTCTTATTGCTGCAGTCATTCCTTCCACATCATCCTGTACAATTTGGTTTCCAAGTTTGTGATCTGTGCCCCAGAAGACCTACAGAATGCCTTTTATCTTCCGAGGTTTAACCCCCGGTCCCAGTTCCTGAGTGGATCATCCCAGGCGCCCCACCTAGACCTCCAAACCGACATAGACCGGGGGAATACTGCCCTTCAGCCACTCGATTCATCGATCCAGTGGCAATCCCAGAAACCCTGATGGTAGTCCCGAACTTACTGCCAACAGCCTGAGACTACATATACTCCTCACACACAGTGGCATGAGTACTTACTTTATTAATGACCCAGGAATGCTCTTGCATTCTT
The DNA here is from genome assembly GCF_050947455.1 of Rhinoderma darwinii. Taxonomy (NCBI): domain Eukaryota; kingdom Metazoa; phylum Chordata; class Amphibia; order Anura; family Rhinodermatidae; genus Rhinoderma; species Rhinoderma darwinii. The sequence goes on from NC_134687.1 coordinate 482,391,029, forward strand.
ACTTCCTCAAGGGGTGTTTTATGGGGTTCTTGCATTCTCACTTCCTCAAGGGGAGTTTTATGGGGTTCCCAGTATCTAATACCATATGATGTGATGTTTTTATGCTCACACCTGGTTAGCGCGATGCTATGCTCACACCTGGTTAGCCTCAGACGTGACCTCCCAACAACCTTTTGACTAAGTCCCACCGAGTGCAAATTTCCCCTTATCCCTCCCTTAGGGGCCCTCTCATTCATACCTGATCCCTCTTAGTGACCCCTGGAATACATGGCCTTCCTGAATGTACGATGCCTCAAGTACCACTTTGTCGTGGACTTTCTTACATTTTTTTACTTATAAATGCTATACAACTTAGTACTTGGCTGTAACTCCTTTTGTACCCCCTGTACGGTATTGTTGTAACTCTGGCTAGCCTCTTGTAATCCTACACTTACTGGTCTCCTAATGTAAAAGTAGCGATGTAGAGCCATTATTAACTGTGTATAGAATTGCTGTTCATAATCGATGCGTCTTGTTGATCCTCTTGTTGGATTTTCTTCCAGAGTCACGTGTGATTGGTCTCCCTGGAGGGGTGCAAACGTCAGCTCCTTCTAAATTGGGCCTACCCAATGAAGAGTCCTAGTTCCCCCTTTCCCTTTCTATGCACATATCTCCCTTAAACAACTATGATGATCTCATCTGCTTTTACTTGTAGCTCCCAATATATTCCGTAGGCTTAACCTGGTCAGCAACATATTGTAATTATTCACCTACCCGCCTCATTTCTGGGCCGGGTCTCATCATTTCCAGGGACTCACCCCTATTCTATAGCTTATTCTTGTATTATTCATCGCATTTGAGTAGGCATCTGCCTCTCCATGAAACTGGCATTGAAAAGTTTTTATTTCTACCTGTCCTTTTAATGGCTCTGCCCTATCTCTCTCCCCTTCTGGTCATGGGCATTATAGGGACATATTTCAATCTGTGTGTCCTTTCCCTTTTTCCTCTTCTGCCCCTCAGACTTACCCTCCTCTAACCGGGCTTGATGTAGGTACCCTAAGCTGTCACCATTTCTTCTCTGAAATACCCTCATCTTATAAGTCTTTCTCGTTATTGGAAAAATTTGGAATAGGCTCCTTTTGACTTTTTAACCAGGCTCTTAGCTCTCCCTTCGGTTCTTTCTCATACTCATCCTCTCCGACTAAACATGTTTCAGCCACTTATTTGACATTTCCAACCATCTTCTGTGCTTCTTGTTCTGGCCAAGAGCCTCTCATTTTCACTATACTGCTCTCGGCTAAACGTTCCTCACAAGAATTTCAACTCATATGATACAATTGATATCTGTTGCCTAGCCCATCCCTCAGTCTGGGATTACTCCTTTTTCTCCCATCCACAAAATGTATACTCTCGTTTAGATGATCTTTTCCTATCCCTTTGTCACTTCTGACTCCTGCTCTCTGCCCACATTGATTTGATAACCTTCTCAGACCATGCCCTGATTGCTGTATCCCCGGTGCTCCCATTTTCCCAAAACCGCTCTAGGCATTGGAACCTGAACGAGAGCCTATTACAAGATCCATTATAACCTATATATATATACTCATAGCCAATTCATTAAATTCAAGATTTCACATAATCCATATATATTAAACCGAAAAGAAAAATCTCGACATAATAATATTATATCAAAATATTTTTATTTTTACTTTATTAAACATCAATAAATACAAAACATACAAAATTAACCCCCTCCCAAGTATATACTATAGACATATAAAATATAATTAAAAGAAAGTGTACCAGGTTCACAAAATACAGTATCAAAAATAGTTATATATAGAGAAATAATTCCTCCCAATAGAGAATCACATCCCAGGTAAGTAATAGCTTATATCATGTGTATGAGTATCAGACTGACAGGTCCCTCCAAACAGTAAAGTATAGCAACCATGCTTAAGATAATGGAGACCTAATCAGAAACAAGCTATAGGCAGTTAGAAATAGAACACAATACCTGTTGAGGACATGATACTGGTGGGATAGGACACCTGGACACCAAGCACCTCGACGCGCGTTTCGCAACCTTTCGAACATTTAGCCATGACTACCTTTCACTCCTTCACTCCACGACTATCTCTAAACCGACTACTTTTGAAAGGCTATGGGCTGCAGGTCCGTTAAGAAGGGGCCTCATCTCCGAGATATACATGATACATAATGACTTTGTTGTTGCTGATAAAGGCAAACATTCTCATAGACTTAAAGGGAATGTGTTGCCAGCAAAACATGTTTTTTTTTTTTTTAGTTAAACAATTAGTGTGTAGGTGATTAAATATTGTTCTAATTTTTTTTATTTTTTTCACGAGTCAGGAAATATTATAAATTGGATTCAATTTATAATATTTCCCAGCACTGGTCACTAGATGGAGCAATTCCCAAATTTCAGCATTAGTGAGCTCTCAGAATCCCCCCCTCCTTTATCCTGGCTAGTGTCGGGAGAAACGAGGGGTTTGAACGGTCTAACCTCCTACACTGTGTGTCGCCATTTTTTGAGCTAACACACAGTGTAGTAGGTTAACATACACTAGTAAATACACACTGAAACACGAACATACATAGAAATCACTTACCTGCTCCAGTCGCTGCCGCTCCCTCCGGTCCGTCCGCTCCGTCTGCTGCCGCTGCTCCATGTGCACAAGTCCGGAAGCCGCGACCGGAAGTAGTAATCTTACTGTCCGGCCGCGACTTCCGGTCCACAGGAGAATGGCGCCGGACGGCGCGCATTTCAAATTGGACTGTGTGGGAGCGGCGCATGCGCCGTTCCCACACATGGCGTACACCATAGTGGATGGAACGGGTCCCGTTCGCAGTCCCTATGGGACTGGAGCTGCCGTATTCCATGTCTGTATGTGTCGTTAATCGACACATACAGAAATGGAAAAAAAAATGGCAGCCCCCATAGGGAAGAAAAAGTGTAAAAATAGAAAAAAGTAACACACAAACACACAAATAAATATAAACGTTTTTAATAAAACCCTAACATAAAACTGATATAAAAAAAAAAAATTTGGTGACACTGTTCCTTTAAGTGGGAAAGCTTTCCAAGTCCATCTCTCCCCTTACATTTCTAGCAAACTGTGTGGGCTAAGGGATCTATTTGCACCACCTATAAGGAAAACCAGTTCAGAATCTTGATACATTGGTATCATACTCCAGCTTTACTTCATCGTTTGAATCCCTAATTGTTGGCGTTGTGGTTCCCCGGATGGGTCACTGCCTCATATGATATGGGACTGTCCCTTGCTGTGCCCTTTCTGGGGTGAGGTCCAACACCTAGGTGAACAGGCTGCAGTTCCTCTATCTCCTCTTACATATGTCTTAAATGTTCTGCCAAAGACTTTACGTAAGCACGGCGCCATGGTTGTTACTACATCTGCTCACTGCTGCCAAATGTCCCTATTCTGAAAACACAGCCATACCGTCTTTACACAACCGATATCAACGATGTCAGGTCTACAGAACTTCTCACTGATAAGATTTGTAATAGCCAAGAAATTTTGATTCAGTGTAATCTCTATGGGATTGACATCTTTTCACGACCTCAGAGATTCCCTAATCTGTGTTATAACTTTTTTTTTATGGGCCCTGTTTAGCTTCCATTTAATTCCTATTGGGTTCTCTCATTGTTCTGTCCATCCCTAGACTTATATTCTCAACTCCTCCTACCAAAGATCCCCCCCCCCCTTTCCTTGTCCTATCTCTGTCTTGTTTTCTTATGTGACGTGTTATTTACTGCTACAAGTCATAATTATCTGATGACGATTGATCATGTCCTCTTCAGGCGCCAACGTTTGGAGACCCTTCTGTTCTGATTAATGCTGTCATGCTTGTTGTGCATATATTCTTTGGAGTTATCGAATCATACTTGTCTTTCATTGTTACATTTATTTTTATTGCAAAAAAACTCTTATTACAATTGAGAATTTCTTCCAAGCCTGACAGGATTTAGGAAACGCGTGAAAATTGTGGGAGCAGAATTCTTGGTCCAGTAATGAAGCAAAGCTATATGATTGTATTGAGATTGTGTCCCACAGTACAACCTGCTTTTTCCACAGATACGGGACATAGTGACACATTTGCGTATATGTGACTTTTTTTGTTCTTTTTTCTTTAGAGTTAATTATACTAGTGACGCATTTTGCAAGCTTGTCGGAGCTGCTGTTTTGAATGTGCTGAAAGGACAACAGTTTCCAAACTATGTGGCCCAATTTGGGAATTCTCAGCCTGAGAATGTATTAGACTGGGTGCCAATTAATATGGTTGTTACCACAGATCAAGCTGAAGTTCAGGTAATATTGCCTTCTCTCGACATTGAAATCTGAAGCTTCAATACTGCTGTTTTTTTTAACCCATAAATATTATAAGAATTTAAAGTTGCATAACTTTTTGTCTTCTCAAATGAATGGGTGACCATGTAAGAAATGGTTTCCAGAGTCGGAGACTAACTTTGTTAGTGCCTCTTCGCTCTGACCCTTCTAGGACTTACCCTAATAGGAAATACAGAAAGGAGTTGTCTTCATGAGACAACTCCTTTAAGTGGAACACTTTCATCTCGTTTATGGCATATCCTGTGGATCCATATGTCTGTCTGTTAGATTCGGGTTCCACCTCTGGAACCGGCACCTATCACTAGAATGCGGCCCCTTGACCCCTGTCCTACCTGTTGTTGCTGGGCTACGGCCTTGAATTACGGGGCTGGGTTTTCAGGAAACGGACGAGAGCGTTTTACTACACGGTTTCCAAAACCTCCTATACAAGTGAACAAAAGTTACGGAAACAGCGTAGCACAATGAGCTACGCTGTTTCTTGAATTTGGGAGCTACAGAAACGGCATTGCTTGGTGTGTTTACGGAACTTCCATGGGCTAGATCTAACCATAGGTGCGAGTCTCAGAGGTGGGACCCGCATCTATCGGACATTTATGGTATATCCTGTAGATATGCTGTAAATGTCCGAGATGGGAATACCTCTTTAAGTTTCTCTTCAGATCTTATGTTATCATTTCCTGTGAATTGTTCCACAGCAATAAGTACTTTACATGAATAAAGACCCTTTTACATGGACAGATTTTCTGCACGGTAACCCCTTCCCGACATCTGCCGTATATATACGGCACTGTCGGGCAAGGCTTCAAAAAGTCGCATGTATCCAAAAATGGTACCTATAAAGACTATAGCTCGTCTCGCAAAAAACAAGCCCTCATACAACTCTGTCGATGAAAAAATTAAAAAGTTATGGCGCTTACAACTTGGCGACAGAAAAAATACATTCTTTTTACAAAAGTAATTTTATTGTACAAAAAGTTGTAAAACATAAAAAACTGCTATAAATTAGGTATCGCCAGAATCGTACTGACCCGCAGAATAGAGTTAACATGTAATTTATAACACCAGCCTGTACAGAAAGGATTGTGTCAGTGTAACAAATATTTATGGATTATTTTATTGTTTATTCCATTATTATACCACCTGACAATGCCCCTGATGTAATCTGCTCATTTTACATATGCCCCACATTATAAACTGAAATACCAGTAAAACTCCAAACAAAACTACTACCAAGCTAAATCCACGCTCCAAAAGCTAAATGGCGCTCTCCTCCCTTCTTAGTCCTACAGTGTGCCCAAACAGCAGTTTACTTCCACATATATGGCATTGCCATACCCGGGAGAACCCTTTTAACAATTTTTGGGGTGTGTGTCTCCAGTGGCATAAGCTGCGCATGACATATTTCCCACTGAAATGACATATCTAGGGAAAAATTGTAATTTTTACTTTTCCTAAACTATTGCGCTGCGGATGGTGCAAAGACCTGTGGGGTGAAAATGCTCGCTACACTCCTAATAAATGCCTTGAGGGAGTTGTTATCAAAATGGGGTCACTTCTCAGCGGTTTCTTTTATTATTTCACATCAGAGCCTCTGCAATTGTGAACCAATACTGTGTAAATTGCTAAATTAGGCCTCAATTTCGCATGGTACTCTTTCACTCCTGAGCCCTGTCAAATGTCCAGGCAAAAGATTAGGGCCCCATGTAAGGTGATTCTAAAACAGGGAAACACAGCATAATAATTAGAGAACTGTCTTGTTATGGTGGCACAAGCTGGGCACCACATATTGGAATATCTATTGAAAAAAATCCAATTTTCACTCTGCAACATCGAGTGCACACTAATTTCTGAAAAACACCTGCGGTGTTAACATGGTTGCTACACACCTAGGTGAATACCTTGAGGGGTGTAGTTTCCAAAATGGGGTCACTTGTGGGGGGTTTCCACTATTTTGGTCCCACAGGGGCTTTGCAAATGCGACATAGCGACCAGAAACCAATCCAGCAAAATCTGCACTCCAAAAGCCAAATGGCGCTCCTTCCCTTCTGAGCTCTGCTGTGTGCCCAAACAGCAGTTTATGACGACATATGGGGTATTGCCGTACTCAGAAGAAATTGCTTTAAAAACGCTGTGGTTCTTTTTTTCCTTTTATTTGTTGAGAAAATGAAAAGTTTTGAGCTAAACCTACGTCTTATTGAAGAAAAAGGATTGTTTTTATCTTCACTGCCCAATTCTAATAAAATCTATAAAACCCCTGTGGGGTAAAATGCTCACTACACCCGTAGACTAATTCCTCAAGGGGTGTAGTTTCCAAAATGGGGTCACTTGTGGGAGGTTTCCACTGTTTTGTCCCTTCGGGGTCATTGCAAATGCGACCTGGCCTCCGCAAACCATTCCTGCTAAATTTGAGCTCCAAAAGCCAAATGGTGCTCTTTCCCTTCTAAGCCCTGCCGTGTGTCCAAACAGCCATTTAGGACTACATGTGGTATTGTTTTAATCGGGAGAAATTGCATTACAAATGTGGCGGTGCTTTTTCTCCTTTTAGCCCTTGTGGAAATTAGAAAAAAATTAGCTAAACCTACATTTTCTTTGAAAGAATGTACATTTTCATGTTCACGGCCTACTTCCAATAATTTCTGCAATAAACTTGTGGGGTCAAAATGCTTACTATACCTCTAGATAAATTCCTTGAGGGGTCTAGTTTCCTAAATGGGGTCACTTTTGGCAGATTGCCACTGTTTTGGCACCGCAAGGCCTCTTCAAACCTGACATGGTGCCTAAAATATTTTCTAATAAAAAGGAGGCCCCAAAATCCACTAGATGCTCCTTTGATTCTGAGGCCGGTGCTTCAGTCCATTAGCACACTGGGGCCACATGTGGGATATTTCTAAAAACTGCAGACCCTGGGCAATAAATATTGAGGTGCATTTCTCTGGTAAAAACTGTTGTGTTACAAAAAAAATTGATAAACTGAATTTCTGAGAAAAAAATTGGCATTTGTAAATTTCACTTCTACTTTGCTTTAATTCCTGTGAACCATCTAAAGGGTTAAGGAACTTTCTAAATGCTGTTTTTAATAATGTGAGGGGTGAAGTGTTTAAAATGGGGTGAGTTATTGGGGGTTTCTAATATATAAGGCCCTCAAAGCCACGTCACAACTGAACTGGCCCCTGTAAAAATAGCCTTTTGACATTTTCTTGAAAATGTGACAAATTGCAGCTAAAGTTCTAAGCCTTGTAACGTCCTAGAAAAATAAAACTATATTCAAAAACTGATGCCAATCTAAAGTAGACATATGGGTGATGTTAATTAGCAACTATTTTGTGTGGTATAACTGCCTGTCTTACAAGCAGATACATTTAAATTAAGAAATGCAAATTCTTGCAATTTTTCGCAAAATGTTTGTGTTTTTCACAATTAAATACTGAATGTATCGAGCAAATTTTACCAGTAAGGCTGGGTTCACACGACCATGTTACGTCCGTAATGTACGGAACGTATTTCGGCCGGAAGACCCGGACCGAACACAGTGCAGGGAGCCGGGCTCCTAGCATCATAGTGATGTACGACGCTAGGAGTCCCTGCCTCGCTGCAGGACAACTGTCCCGTACTGTAATCATGTTTTCAGTACGGGACCTTAGTTCCACGCAGAGGCAGGGACTCCTAGCGTCGTACATCACTATGATGCTAGGAGCCCGGCTCCCTGCACTGTGTTCGGTCCAGGTCTTCCGGCCGAAATACGTTCCGTACATTACGGACGTAACATGGTCGTGTGAACCCAGCCTAACAAAGTCCAATGTGTCAAGAGAAAACAATCTCAGAATTGCTTGGATAGGTGAAAGCATTCCGAAGTTATTACCATATAAAATGAAACATGTCAGATTTGAAACATTAGGCTCTGTCAGGAAGGTCAAAAGTGGCCAAAGCGGGAAGGGGTTAAACAAGTGGCAATCGACAATACAGCAAGTTGATCGATGATAGTTAGCTCCATAAATGGAGCAGTGATTGTAATGTATGGGGTTGAGTAATCGTAATACAATCGTTCACCCCCATACATTTTCATGTTGTTGGCAGCACATTCCGTTTACATGGGGAGATCTGCTGCCGGCAAGCAACCATTTTTCACGCCACATATAAAATCCAATCAGCCAGTAAATGAGTGTTTGGTCGTTTGTCGACTGATCGCTGTCCTGTTAACACAGGGCATTGATTGGGAACGAGCAATTGTACAATCTTTGGCCTGTGTAAAAGTGCCTTATTTTGAGCAACATTTAACCCGTTAGTGACCGGCCCATCGTGTTTCTACGTCGGTCACTAACGGGCCTTATTCCGATGCCATAGACTTTTTACGTCGCGGCATCGGAATAAGTAAACAGAGCAGGGAGCTGTCAGATCTCCCTGCTCTCAGCTGCCAGAGGCAGCTGAGGGCTGGGAGCGTCCCTGCTCTGCCGGGTGAGATCGATATTAGTATCGATCTCACCCGTTTAACCCCTCAGATGCGGTGCTCAATAGCGAGCACCGCATCTGAGTGGTTTTGGAGAGAGGGAGGGAGCTCCCTCTCTCTCCCACCGGACCCGGCGATACGATCGCCGAGTGTCTGTGTCTCTAATGGCAGCCGGGGGTCTAATAAAGGCCCCCAGGTCTGCCTGGAGTGAATGCCTGCTAGATCATGCCGGAGGCATGACCTAGCAGATGCCTGTCCGTGTTAAACGGCCAGGCAGTAATACACTGCAATACAAAAGTATTGCAGTGTATTATAAATGCGATCGCAGAATCGCATATTATAGTCCCCTAATAGGACTAGTAAAAAAGTGAATTTTTTTTTTAATAAAGTTAATTTTAAAAAAAATGTGAAAAAAATGAAAAACCCAGCTTTTCCCTATACAAACTGCTTTAAGATTAAAAAAACAAAATAATGTTAAAAAGTTACACATATTTGGTATCGCCGCGTCCGTAACGACCCCGACTATAAATCTATTACATTATTTAACCCGCACGGTGAATGCCGTAAAAAAAATAATAAAGAACTATGGAAAAATTGCTGTTTTCTGTGAATACTGACTTTAAAAATTTTTTATAAAAAGTGATAAAAAAGTCGCATCTACTCCAAAATGGTACCAATAAAAACTACAAGTCGCCCCGCAAAAAAAAAGCCCTCATACAACCGCATCGGCGAAAAAATAAAAACGTTACGGCTCTTCAAATATGGAGACACAAAAACAAATAATTTTGAAAAAAAAAGCGTTTTTACTGTGTAAAAGTGGTAAAACATACAAAAACTATACAAATTTGGTATCGTTGCAATCGTAACAACCCGCTGAATAAAGTTATTGTGTTATTTATATCACACGGTAAACGGCGTAGATTTAGGACGCAAAAAAGAGTGGCGAAATTTCAGATTTTTTTCTATTCCCCCCCCCCCAAAAAAGTTAATCAATAAATAATATGTACCTAAAAATGGTGCTATTAAAAAATACAACTCGTCCCGCAAAAAACAAGACCTTATACAGCTATGTAGACGCAAAAATAAGGTTATAGCTCTTGGAATGCGACGATTGAAAAACGTAAAAAATAGCTTGGTCATTAAGGTCTGAAATAGGCTGGTCATTAAGGGGTTAAAGTTGCTCGTGTACTTCAGTGACATATTTTCTGTTATGATGATGGAGGTTTTCGACAGCCGACTCTACATTGTAAAACTCTCATTTGTACTTTCACTGTAGCTTATGGTATTATTTAGTGTACTCTTTAAAAAGAGAATCTTCTAGATCTAGACAAATCTTTATTTCCTATTTCTAATGAAAATGGAAAAAAAAAAAAAAAGTTTACTTTGAACCCCCTTAGTCTACATTCAGCCCAGACCACATTTGTCAAGGAACAATGGCAGGAGAAATAGCTAAAGACCTACACTTGATGGACGCTTTATTAGAAACACTTGCCCTTCCATGAGTAGAGCCTTCCAGTTTTTATGTGAATTCACATTAAGACGATATACTAGTCCTTATCAATGAATTTGAATATTGCAGAGTTAATTTATTTTAGTGATTTAATTAAAAAAGTGAAACTCCTATATTATATAGACTCATTACACACACAGTGATCTATTTCCAGCATTTTTTTCTTTTAATGTTGTTGATTATGGTAACAGTTAATGGAAACCCAAAACTTAGTCTCTCAGAAAATTAGAATATTATATAAGCCCAATTTCAAAAATGTTTTTTAATACCAAAACGTTGGCGCCTGCTGAAAATTATGTACAGTATATGCCCTCAATACTTGGTCTGGGGTCCTTTTGCATGAATTACTACATCAATACGGCGTGGCATGGAGCCAACGCCGCATTGATAGATACTCGGACTTGATATAACACAGTGGACCAACACCAGCAGATGACATGACTCCCCAAACAATCACTGACTGTGGAAACTTCACACTGGACCGCAAGCAACTTGGATTGACGCCTCTCCACTCTTCCTCCAGAATCTGGGACCGAGATTTCCAAATGAAATGCAAAATTTACTTTCATCTGAAAACAGGACTTTGAACTTGATATAATGCAGTGGACTAACACTGTTTCTCAGTGGCCAGAGTCAACGCAGCTGGCGACCAGGAAATTTTAGTGCAAAACATGCTTCTCTGCTGACAAGCTTTATGGAGATGCTGATTTCATTTTCCAGCAGGACTTGGCACCTGCCCGCACTGCCAATACCTGGTATAATAACCACAGTATCACTGTGCTTGATTGGCCAGCAAACTCGCCTGACCTAAACCCCATAGAGAATCTAAGGGGTATTATCAAGAGGAAGATGAGACACCAGACCAAACAATGCAGACAAGCTGAAGGCCGCAATCAAAGCAACCTGGGCTTCCATAACACCTCAGCAGTGCCACAGGCTGATCGCCTCCATGCCACGCCGCATTGATGCAGTAATTCATGCAAAAGGAGCCCCGACCAAGTATTGAGTGCATATACTGTACATACTTTTCAGTAGACCTACATTTCAGTAATAAAAACCATTTTTGCAATTGGGCTTATATAATCTAATTTTCTGAGCCTAAATTTGGGATTTTCATTAACTGTCCGCCATAATCATCAATATGAAAATAAAAAATGCTGGCAATAGATCACTCTGTGTGTAATGAATCTATATAATAAGAGTTTAACTTTTTGAATTACTGAAATAAATTAACTTTTTGATGACATTCTAATTCATTGAGAAGGCCTAGTAGCGCTAAATGATGGTTATCGGTGCACTCTTCAAGTGCCATTGCTGTCTAAACAGGAAGGCAAGATTCCAGTGGGCAAATAGAGCGCAAACATTAGATCGCTAAACAGTGGAAAAACATTGCCTTGTCAGAAGAATCCATATTTATGTTGGACCATGCTGACTGGAGGGTCAGAATTTGGCACAAGCAGTATGAATCAATGAAGCCTTCCTGTAACACGTCAACAGGTCAGGCTGGTGCAGTAATGGTGTGGAGAATGTTTTCTTGGCACAACCTGGATCATCCATTACCTGTGGGCAGACATTTGAACATCAGGGCTTACCTAGCATTTTGACAGACCAAGTTTATGCCTTCATGGCAGCTGTTTACCCTGATGGTAAGACACTTTAACGGCAAGTGCGAGAAGCAATCCTGTCCCCGTGGGTCAATATTTCTGCAGACCGATTAACACCTAGTGGAATCAGACATGACAAAGTGCTGTGGTTCTGAAGGCCAAAAGAGGTCCAAACATGCTACTTTGGGGGTCTCTAATAAAGTGGCTATTCACTGTAGTTACTTAATAGCCACACTAAAGGAAAAATAAAGTTTGTACTAAACATGTCCTCCTGTACAAAGTGTATTGAAATATACATATTTTTTTTATGCCCTTTTTCCCATATTGTGTGTAGCACCTAGTTTTTTTTAAGTGAACCCATGTTTGTGCACTTATAATTTTCAGAATGTTTTTATAATTTTGTTCTTAATTTTAAGGGCATGTGCAAAATTCCAGTTTCTCTAAAGCTTGAAGTTAGATGGACAAAATTTGGCTCATTGGTAAACCCACAGGCACAGATTGTGAACGTGGCAGAAAACATCGCCTATGCCTTTTTCCCAGTAAGTATCTAGCCCTAGCTGGTCTTGACAGTCTTTTAGGGGATTTTACAGTTACAATGAATTTGATGGCCTATCCTCAATTGGGTTAGACTCTAAGCTGATTTGAAGGGGCTGCAGCACTGCTTTCCCATAATCACTGTCACTGCTTGTAGGGTGCATCACCTACACACTTGTAGTGGAGGTTTACAGTATTACAGCAATCTCCCATTCAAGCGTGTTGGTGAGTATTTTGCATAGATAAGGTGTAATCACAGAAAAAAAAAAAATTTGATCAAAAAAAAATAATTAAACAGAACATAAGTTTTACTTCATATTGATAAAAAAAAAAAAAAAGAAGTTGGTAAAAAAAAAATGCTATAGGGAAAAAAAAAAACCATTAAACCCTGTCAGGTCACCCTGCCTAAAGAGAGAAATGCCCCTATCTCCAACCTATACCCTAATGGCTTATCTGATTTAAGTCTAGAGAATGGGTGGGGTGCAAAAAGTGCGATTGTGTGATATCGGTCAAAAAAAAAAAAAGAAAAAACAGCAGTGCAGTATTCAGATAAATAACACCTTGGCCTATATTCCTCAAGGATGAAAAAGGTAATATGTACGTACGACATTACAAATCTGTGACCTTATTTTTCTAATAGGAGTTACTGCACACAAAAAAAACAAAAAAATAAAAAACACACGAAGTACAGACAAAACACAGTTCCAACAGGTTTCCCCTGGTAAAAAACGACAGGTTCATCAGGGAACTACACAATAAAAAAACCGGTGCACCAGGATAACTGGTGCAACCCGACAGAAAAGTTGGATCAAGGAGCGGTTATGTAGAAGCTGCCTAATATATTGGACAGTTGAACAGAGAAATAGGTAGGGTGGAACAAAATCCAAGAAACCTAGAACAGAACTTTGAATTGATGAGTCACCAGTAAATTCTGCTAGCATAGGTGGAATCAATACATATAGTGCCACCTCTAAATATCATGCATAGGGTACAGTGCAAACAATCTAGGCATGTCTAACTATACAATGTGATTTATTTACAGAATAATCTGGAAGGTGCAAGATTTGTACAGATCTCTTCCTCTTTGACTTTTTTTGATGTGTCACAGCCAGCAAATCCCGGTTACAAAGCTCAACCGACCATTGATGCAAAATTGCCCTTTGATTTTTTCCACCCATTTTTATAAACGCACAGGTAAAACATTACTTGGTTATCTGGTTTACTACTTCAAATATTAATTAGGCTCTGTAAATGATTGGGCAGTGCAATGCCTACTGGTGTCTATCTCCTGCAGCAACATTAAAATGTTATTACACTTGCCCACAAGATTTGCCATTCTGCGGGATTTAGGCCAGGGCATGCACACGGGGCAAAAATACTGCCGATTTTCCCATGAAAGAATCCACAGCAGATTACTGTTCTAGCCATGTGGATGAAATTTGAACAAATATCCACATGCTGCTGAACATTTTCTGCACAGAAATCAGAGCATGCTGCAGATTTTCAGCTCTGCAGCAAGCTCATTCCGTTGCGGATGTTCAGCCTTTTTAATGGAGTGAAATTCACACGCAACACATGCAGATGTGGGTACCCCACCGGTGTCTGTATACCATTTTGGGTAATGCGAACACCGGCGGTAGCCGATAACTTTAAAGTTAAATATCTCAGCGTAAAAAATAAATCCCATCTCAAAATAGATTGTGGCATTGTTTTCGTATTGAATAGATCTTTCAAGTGAGCCCCCACTCGACCCCTGTGCCATTTAAGGAGAGAGGCAGACTTTACTTTAGAGTTATTTTAATAGCCATAATAAATCACACAATGGATGAATTTATTGGAATACTTTTATCATATGGCAGTTCTTGTACCCAAAAAAAAAAAAAAACACACACCACTCCTAAGTCTTTTCTTTCAGAATTATCTGCTGCATCACTTATGGGAAATGCATAGGAAAGAAAACCCCCCCAAAAAAAGACAAGAAACCGCTACTACCCAACCAGCTAGAATATGGACGAACATCTACAAAGATTACAATGCAAACATTTTTTATAACATTAAAGACAGAGTTATCAGTCGCCTGGAAAAAGTAATAACCAAACGCTTCGGGACGGCGTATTTGATCACTAGTTGCACCACTGTTCATGAATGAATGTAAAGACTGCAAACAAGTGAAGGCTCTGCCTGACTTTCAATTTGTACTATACGCAAGAAGCCCAGTGGTCATCTTCCTGCAGGCAACACCTTGACTTGTACTTCCAAATGAGATAATGTGCTGCTTTCCAGACAAGATTCTCAGTAACGATGGGAAGAAATGAAGAAAACCGCTTATGGTCTCTAAAAAGACTGGTGGCTGGTCCATCATGCTTTATTTTGGTACAATAATTATTAAAAGTTTTATACAAATATTTTTAGTACGTCAATCTGCGTACAAAAATCATATTTATTAAAATGTACATGTTTTATACTGTGAGATTAAATATTAGGACAAAATCACATAATCTGTTTCTTTGCATTGCGCTCGTGCTACTCAAACAACTATACAAAAAGGTCTTACAAAATAGATATTTTCAAGGAAAGTAATGATCCACTTGATATTGTCAAGCGGTGTCTGGGTTGTAAGTCTCTGGAAATATGTTGTTTTGCTGTAATAATGTTTGGAGTCTTGAAATCTCTTGTTCCTGTAAAATGTAAATACTTAGTTAGTTTGGTTCTTTCATTTAAGCATCAATTACAGCTACTGTTTCAACTTCAAGTTTGTATCGTTTGATCCACCTCCGTTTAGTCTATTAAAGCAGTAAATAGGGCCCCATGCCATTAGGGTGCCCATACATAGAGTGGCCTATGCCACATGGGTTTACAACGAATTGCTGCTGTATTTTTGTTTGTGCGGACAAAAACTTATACTATGCTACTGCAAATTTGCAATGTGGTTTTGCACACTGCTGTTACCTGTACAGTCTGATTCCTCCCTGACCAATTAGGTCACTGCATTCGTTTTTTCATTTAAGCAACAAATGTCTGTAAAAGACGTAAGTTTAGACTTCGGAGAAAGACACCAGCGCACCAGTCTCACATTAACCCCTTCCCGACATTTGTCGTATGGATAAGTCATGGAAAGCTAGTGCTTCCTGCATTTTGCTGTATCCGTACGACAAATGCTGGACACCGGCTCAGAAGCAGAGTTGGTGCCAGGATCCCCGGGTGTCGGCTTCATGTTCTCGCCGACACCCTGGGGAAATGGCGAGGACCAAAGTTTGCTCCGATCCCCGCCATTAACCACTTAAATGCAGCGGTCAAAAGCGATCGCTGCATTTAAGGTGATTGGCAATTTCATTGCTAGGGTGCCGATGAGATGCAGTGTGCCGGTGGCTGCAGGGGCAACCGGAGGCCTAACACTGGCCTCTCGGTATGCCTAGTACGGAAGACTTTCAGGCCCTGACTGGAGGCGAAGCCTAATTGGCTTGCGGTCAGTGAATGACTACCAGATCGAATACATTGCACTACCTATGTAGTGCAGTGTATTAGAAAAGTAATCTGACAGTTGGACCTTTTAGTCCCCAAGTCGGACTAGAGAAGTGTTTAAAAAAATAAAAAAATTTGTAAATAATAAGTTTCAAGTAATAAAATTAAAAAAAAAAACACCTAAGATTTCCATTTTTCCCTTATCAAGTCCTTTATTATTTAACAAAATAAAACCGTACATATTTGGCATCATCGCGTCCGTAACAGGCCAAGCTATAAAAATATATGTTATTTATTCCACGCAGTGAACGGCTTAAAACAAAAAAAGCAATGCCAGAATTAGTTTTTTTCTTGTCCCTGCCCTACAAAAATTGGAATAAAAAAAAAGTGATCAGAAAGTCGCATGTACCCAAAAATGGTGCCTATAAGAACTATAGCTAGTCTCGCAGAAAAGAAGCCCTCATAAAACTCAGTCTACGAAAAAAATGAAAAAGTAATGGTTCTTACAACATGGAAACAGAAAAAAAAAATACAAATCTTATTATAAAAGTAATTTTATAGTGCAAAAAGTTGTAAAACAAAGTGCTATAAATTTGGTATCGCCGGAATCTTACTGGCCCGCAGAATAAAGTTCACATGTAGGTTAACATGCATGGTGAACGGCGTAAAGAAAAATAAAAAACCAGCAATTCTGGCATCGTTTTTTTTTTAGTCACCTTGCCTCGAAAAAAATAAAATGTAAGTTGTTTCTAAAACCAGGAAACAGCATAATTAGAGAGCAGTCTTGTTATGGTGGCACAAGCTGGGCACCACATATTGGCATATCTATGCAAAAAAAAAAATTTTTACTCTGCAACATCGAGTGCACACTAATTTCTGCAAGACAACTATGGGGTTAATATGCTCACTACACACCTAATACCTTGAGGGATGTAGTTTCCAAAATGAAACCCCCCAGAAGTGACCTCCACCATTTGTCCCACAGGGGCTTTGCAAATGCGACATAGCGCCCAGAAACCAATCCATCAAAATCCGCACTCCAAAAGCCAAATGGCACTCCTTCCATTCTGAGCCCCGCTATGCGAATTCGTTTCTTAATGACCAACTGGGCGTGTTTTACTTTTTACCAACTAGGCAGTTTGAAGAGAAGTGTATGACATTGACCAGTGTCATACAGTTCTCATTGTTCAGAGTCACTTAACTGGGACCTCAGGCATTGACACCTCTGCTGCATTTGTTGAAGTTTGGGCATTTTAAAATATGCTTAGTACTATTAGAGATTACTGGTCCCCCGATAGATTATATAGCACTCCTCTCTACCGCACAATAATGTGCAGGACACACTTTTAGGCGATCGTTAGAATGCAGGATATTAATGACAGTCGCTTCCCACCCCTAGATGCCTCAAATTTTGACCGGCTCTTTAAAATAAGGCAATTAATTGACCATTAATTGTCAGGCATTTTTCCAATATTATACCCCAAAACAGATTGCAGTGGATCAATCCCTCGTTTGTTTGAAGCGATGGGTATATAAACCTGAGCCTTTCCTTAAGAGTGAGGAAAAGGACTATAAAATTGATCCCCTCGAATGCTCCCCCTTCCTAGGAGTCAGTGGGAAGATTGTATGGGACCTTGTGCATCTGCGGTTGTCAAAGGGTACCATTCATATAGAGGATTTCTATAATAGTGTCCCTTTGCTTAAAGTCCTTGCGTCCCGGATCCACATTGGATGTGGCACAATCGGGAAAAAACAGAAAAGGCCTCCCCAAAACACTGCTAGGACTGTTAAGGGTAGGCGAGAGCAGGGCCGTCTGAGGAGCAGCAGATCTTTGCTGCAGACACAGAGACTAGAGACGTCCTGATCACCATTCATTATGGCAGCAGCAACCTCGTCCCTGTACACCGGTCCACCACCCAAGCTCTCAAACCCCTGTGCGTACAGGAGTACAATAAATTTATGGGTAGCATTGATCTTTTGGATCAATCCATACAACGCTATGCGCAAAACAAAAAGGTGTGATCTGTCCACCTAACACATTGCATTACACACAACATCTCTATACAAAAAGGCTGGCAGTAGGGATACATTCCTACAATTTCAGGAAAGGGTAATTAAATCCCTGTTATTTGCTGGCCAGGAAGCGGAGCTCATTAGATCTAGCAGCAACGTCAGCAGGATGGTTCCCAGCCAGCATTTCATCACTGAAAAAACAAAAACAGAGGCCCCATAAAAGAATGAAGGACAAGATACATGTACAAAACGTGCCCCACAAAGCCTGGATTGTGTCTTCAGTGTTCTAAAGTGTGGTCAATTTAAAAAAATATATATATATTTATTTTTTTAGTTCATCTAACATATTGGCCATAAAATGCAGAATTTATAGAGTAACATCTTTTTTGATTTCTGGGCTGCATTTTATGGAATGGTGGGTGGGTTGGCAGTGGGACCTGCCATTCCATCTCCCTCCAGTCTGAGATTTACGTCCACATATGAGATATTGCCTTACTCGGTGGAAATTGTGTACAAACTTTTGGTGTGCTAATTTCTCCTATTATGCCTTAAAATAAAATTGGGACTAAAACCACATTATTGGAGAAAATGTGATTTATTTATTTTTTCCATGGACCATTTCTAACAAACACCCGTGGGGACAAGTTTACTAGACTACTCGATTTCCTTTATGGGTGAAGATTCCAAAATGGTATAATTTTTATGGGTTTCTACTGTATGGATACCTCAGGGGCTTGGCTAACATGACGGTCTGAATCCACTCTGGCAAAATCCGTGCTCTGAAAGGAAAAGAGCCTCGCCGTGAGCCAATACAGCATTTCACGACCACACATTCGGTATTTCAGAGTTCAGGAGAAATTGGGTAATAAATTATGGGGTGCTTTTTCTCCTATTTCCCCTCGTGAAAATGTAGCTTCCGGAAGGGACATGGGTTGGCACATTCTATCTGGTTTGATCGCCCAGTGGCATCCAAGTCTGAAGCCAGGACCTTTCTGCTAAGAGGTTGCGGATGGGGTTCACACTCAGTTTAGTTTCCAAAAAGGAATCTGAGGACTAGGTTTTGTAGGTTCTGCAATAGGCTTCATTCGAAACTTTGCAAGAAATCTCCCTTTAGTCTTCTTTCCTAGAAGGAGCTTTTTCTGGTAGCGGTGACTTCAGTCTGTGCAGAGTGGCAAGACAAAGCGGTCTGTTCATTCTGAACTTCATCAGGATAAGGTGGTGCTTTGTACAGTGCCCTCCTTTTTGCCTAAGGTTGTTTCAGCTTTTCACATGAATGACATTGGGAGAATGTTCTGCCAACCTTTTGTCAGTCATCAGAGGGAGTGTTCTCTCCACACGTCCGTGCCTTGTGGACTTACATTTCTATAACCGCTTCCCTCCGGAGGTCTGAATCCTTGTTTATCCTCACGAGGGTCCCAGAAAGCAGTTGGAGGCCTCTAAGGCTACTTTTCACTCTATGGATTCAGATGGCTATTCGCAAGGTTTACCAGGTTTGAGGTAAGATTCACTGTTTTCAGATCATGGCCCGCGCAGAAAAAAAATTTAAAAAAAAAATCCTGTGTTTTCTGACTGACATCTTTTCCAATCAGTCAGAAATATTTTAGACATTGTTCTTTAGTGATAATCTTTATTGCTATGATTGTAGTGTGTAACTGGGATCGCTAGAGAAGCGGTCAGTGGATTTTAAACTAGTGAACGGGTATGGACGGTAAAAGGGACAATATTATATGTAGGAGGTGCTTGATGAAAATTATTCAACACTGTGATCCGACCGCTGGTAAAAGTTCGGGTAGTGGAGTCAATAAGTGGCCTTATTATAAGATGCAGAGGGGTAATTAGATGAGCAAGTGCTAGTCTTCTCACACGAGCACCACTGATCCTTCATAGCTGCTTATCAGCTGTTTTAAAAGATTAGCGGCAAGCACTGCTGCTCAGTCGTTCCTTGCTCCTACTATAAACGCATCTTCTATTCAAGTGAATAGGAGAAGCCTGTAATACTGTGAACCACCACTACAGGACAATTCACTGCTGCTCCCTCGTTTCTTGCGCCTACTGTGCTCACCGCTGACCCTTCAAAACAGTGGATCTGCAGCACACGAGCGCCGCTGATCAGCTGTTTAAGGATCAGCGGCGAGCACCACTGCTCAGTCATTCCTTGCTCCTACTGTGAACTGCTGTGTAACTACATGGCGATTCACAGTAGGAGCAAGGCATGAAGAAGCAGTGGCATATAATAACTTTGTTTTGCAGGTTCCACTGGACCGTTTGGACTAAGTTGTAGATTCGTTGGACTACTTCGATGATCTTTTTGTTTTTTTTCTTTTAAATAAAATGGTGAGGATTGTGTGGGGGGGAGTTTTTGTTTCAATTAAAAAAAATAAGTCTGCGTTTAATACTTTATTAGCACCTTAGGAATGGCAGTGGTCTGTTTGACAACGTCCAATACGAAGGCGGGACTTCCCATTAGCCAGTAAGAAAAGCTAGCACTAACACCCCCCCCCCCCCCCCCATTATTATCCCAGTACCAGACTATCTGTAGTGATGGTCAGGCACTGGGGTGGCCACAGACTTGTATTAGGCTGTGAAGGGTCAGAAACAGTGGCCCTTCCTACCCTGGTAATGCTAGTCTGCTGCTGCTTCATTGCATCTGGCTGGTTATAAGAATGGTGGGGGGGGGGCAGACACTCTACAATCAGCCAGCTACAATGAAGCAGCAGCAGGCTAGCATTATCAGGGTGGGAAGAGCCACTGTTTTTTGGCCCTTCACAGCCCAATACCAGACTGTGGCTGCCCCGATGACCGACCATCACTACTCTTCCCGATACCCCTGGAGGCAGTGGGTACCGGGGTAACAATGGAGGGTTAGTGCTAGATTTTTTTTACTGGCTAACACTAAGCCCCGCCTTAGTAGTGGATATCATCAGACAACTGCCAATACTAAGTGGTAAAGTACTAAAAAAAAAAAAAAACCAGATAACTCCCTGTTCACACAGAGCTTGCTGGCGCTGATTTTGATGCGGAGACCGCATCGGCATCCGCACCATAAAACCCCCGAAATCAATACGGGGAGCATTGATTTCAATCGGAGGCAGAGGCATTTTTTTTTTTGCCCCCGGGTGGCTTTTGACCGCTTGCGGGGAAAAAATAAAAAAAATTCAAAAAAGTGACGTTTTCTTCCTTGCCTCTGACCTCCCATTGAAGACTTTTCGGCGGCGTTTTTCGTGGAGTCTTTGCCCAGGGTTCTTGCATTAGTTTCAACGGCCGCGGTCGAAAAAAGTGCAGGAAGTTTAAAAGTTTGCCTCAGAATTCCATCAGGAATTTTGAAGCAGATTTTTTTTTTTCTGCCTGCAAAAAGCTCTGTGTGAACAGGGCCTAAGGGTGTATTCAGAGTGGTTTTATCACCTTTCCCGCACGGCCGAAAACCACATCGAATAGCTCATGCTAATTTTATCACAATTTTTTCGGCTGAGTGGCGAAAACGCGGCAAAACCGCACTGTGTGAATATACCCTAAGAAAATATATTTGTTTATTCAAATAAAAAATCTCCACCGCACAACCCTAGTTAACCATTTTTTTTTTTACAAAACGTAGATCGAAGTAGTCCAACATATCTACGACGTAGGCCAAACGGTCGAGCAGAACCTGCAAAATAAAGTTTATAAAAGATCAAATTCTTCTCACCTACAGTGACTTCTGTCTTCTCCCTGCACCGCAATAGAAACTAGACGCCAATGAAAAATAATTACCTTAGGGCAGGGTCACACGCCGCTTAAAAAAACAACAAAAACCACGACGTGTAAAATAAGATAGCATTTCTTGTGAAGTGCCTTTTAAAATACAGGCGTTTAAGTGTCTTGACACATCTTGTGCATGCTTTTTGCGCGTAAGATTATTCCCATTGACTATGGGAATATTTGGCGTGCTTTACGTGCCAAAGAATTGACAAGACACTTTTTTTTTCCCCTAAACGCGTTTTTTTTAATACAGCTTGCGTAAAAAAAATATAAAAAAAAAAGTGTTGCACGCTTTTCCATGGATATAAATGGGAAGCTTGAACAAGCGTTTGACACATTTTTCAGCACGTAAAATGTGCCAAAAAACCACATCAAATACACGCCGTGTGAACCGGTCAACTGAAAAGTCATTAACCACAGGGTCTTCTGTTTTGACTTTCATCATTCTTAGCCTTTTACCAGCTGCCATTGTAAAAACACTCCCAAAATGGACCTGAACAACGTTTAGCAATTTGAAGACACCTTTTCCTGGCTTGTAGCCAAAAATAGGGAGGTGGGGGGGGGGGGGGGGGTGAGTCTTCCTCCCACATTTACAGCAGCTGTATGTCAGGCTGCTTTGCCCGATTCACCTTGCTGTAATTCTGGGACGTGCTCCCTCTGGTGGCCAACATAGGAAAACATGTAAAATTGTTATTTAATACTTTCCACCTTGTGGGAGAAAAAAATAAAAAGGAACTTAATTTAAAGAAAAAAATATTTTTTTAATTCAACACATTCCCTTTACAGACTAGATTCTTAGCTCTAGCTGCAATCTAGCCTGAGTTAGAGCCTTTAGTAGCAAGGACGAACCACGTCCTTGGCTACTGAAGTGACTCCCTGCAAGTACGTATGAGATACGTCCTTGGCAGGGAAAGGGTTAAAGAGGTCCTGAAACGTCTGTTATATGTAAATACTTGTATTCCTCATGAAAGAATTCTGGAACATTTACAGAGAAACAGCGCAATGTAGAGTTCTGTTATTCAGTTTAGAAATGTATGAATAAATTGACAACTGGGTGTTACCAGTTGGGGGTGTGTCCATACACACTGACAACGTCCAATCAGCGATGACAGTGAAATTGTGTAGGGACACATCCCTTTGAATAAATTGACAAGTGGGTGTTACGGTTCCCTTTGTCAAAAATTTCTAGGCAGAATAGGAGCGGCACAATAAAATATATTTTATGCTAAATAATTACTTTTTGTAGACCATTTTTTATATCCCATTAAGCGATAAAATAATTTTGGAAAATGCTAACATATTAGCATACTACTGTATGCTAATACCTTATACTGGGTCACTATAACAGGCTACTGTGAGGGCAAAACATAGCGTGCCTCAGCAGAAGGCTTTAAAGAAAAATAAAAGCCACACACAACCCTGGTGTCTTTTCTAGGTCCCCAGGACTGACTGCAGAGGGTTCCCCCAGTCTCCAATCACATTATTAGGTTTCTGGGGACCGGATCGAAGAGTGGAGTCAGCTTTGACCATGCCATAGTCATGGACTGAAGCGAGCAAAGATTTAAACAGCTGGGATTGGAGTTTCATCCCAGCTGTATTTCATATGGCTCTCCAAATACATGAGCTGCTAAGAGTGCTCATAAGCCTTTTCTACAGCGACAGACAGTGGGCGGTTGGGAAGAAGTTAAGGCATTGTAATTTATTCAATTGACTAAATCTTAAAAGTAGCTTCTAATAGGACCTTCATTCCAGTTCAGGATTGAACATTACCTGCTGGGTACACTGCTGCTCCAGATGAGAGACTCTGGCAAGAAGGGTCTCCTGTTTCGCCTTTAACTTGTGGATCTTTTCTTCTGCTCTACTCTTCACGGACAGAATGACACCTTTAACACAAAAATCGGTACTGAGCAGCATTACACCAAACACACACAGTAAACGAGCATTTTTGGTGACAGATCTTGACTTATGACGTGTCAGTAGATGGAGAATCTCACTAAATGAGTAGTTTCTGGATGAAGTGGAAATGGAGCAGGATTGTACCATGCGCGTTTGCACTTTTCATTTAATTCTGATGTAAATTTTGCTTAATGCCCATTAATTTGCAGAAATAAACTGTGCAAGTAAAAACTGGAAATTTAATGTGTGTTCTGTTAGGCTGGGTTCACACGACCTATTTTCAGGCGTAAACGAGGCATATTATGCCTCGTTTTACGCTTGAAAATAGGGCTACAATATGTCGGCAAACATCTGCCCATTCATTTGAATGGGTTTGCTGACGTACTGTGCAGACGACCTGTCATTTACGCGTCGTCGTTTGACAGCTGTCAAACGACGACGCGTAAATGGACTGCCTCGGCAAAGCAGGACACGTCTTTCAGACGTAATTTGAGCCGTTCTTCATTGAACTCAATGAAGAGCAGCTCAAGATATACGAGCGTCACGGACGCCTCGTATATTACGAGGAGGAGCATTTACGGCTGAAACGACGCAGCTGTTTTCTTCTGAAAACAGGCTGTCATTTCAGCTGTAAATGACAGCTAGCGTGTGCACATACCCTTAATCCTCAAACATACATACATATCCATGTAGTGCATAATTTTATCCTGTACTGTTGATCCAGAAGTAGGCAGCAAAAAAAAAAAAAAACGCTTCGTGTCGATTAGCTTTTTCCGGAAATAAATGTATTGGTGTACGGACGCAATACAAAGTCTATGAGCCCGTACTCCGATACAACGGCTTTCCAGAAAAAGCCAGACACGAAGCGGCTGAGCGCTCACAGCTGCTTAGTTCTAGCAACTGCTGGGGGTCTCCGTGATCGGACCCCCACCAAACTAAAACATCTGACAGGTCACTATGACATGTCAAAGTGTAGCTGAACATTCAACAAACTTCGAAGGTATTTTTCTATGAGCCTTTTTTTGCTGTGATTGTATTTGCAGAAAGACCGTGGTGTTTTTGCAGTGCTTGCGAAAATTGCTGTAAAAAGAAACAAAATTTGCCCTATAAATATAAAAACTACTTATATATAGTCGCAGTGGCTGGCCCTGATCAGGATTACAGTCCTAGGTATAAAAAAAAGGATCTATTTATACATACGTAAATCTTACTGCAAAGTCATCAAAACAGATTCATCATCATACTATGCGGCCAGGTTTAAGGACTGGCTAGTATGGGGAAAAACATTGAGCCCTTTAACTACTAAAGAATAGCCCGTCACTGGTGAAATGCAGGGGGACGCTTTGTGTTTCCCCCTCATGAATACAGTGGATAGAGCGAGATACACACACCAAAATGTTAAATCATTAAGAATACATTGCAAGTGTAACATTTACCATTCACAATTCTGGCCACTCTCCAGAGTCGAAGTAAGATTAACAGCCCCACTGCATTGAAAATATCTTCCCGGGTTATATAGACCACGTCGATGATAAATGATATTATAACAATAATTGCATCAAACACTTCAAACTTGTGGTGGAAGAACTCTAGTCGAAAGGCATACAGTTTACCAACAATTTCCAGCAGAAAGAAGGACAATACAGAAACGCTCAAATAATGGAATATCTGGTGGGGTAGAAAAAAAAAAAAAATACATATTTATAGTAATCCTACAACAATATTGTGAATTCTACATTTGTTTTTTAGATTTGTAATTGTGTGCCTTAAAGACCACAAAACTCAGTCAGGGTTAACAATCATGCGAATGAGGCTTTAGGCTCTCCCTGTCTATAGTCCACTCACGTACAGGTGACCTATAAACGTGTATGCAGGTGCAAGAACGCCTGTGACTGCAAATTTATACAGCACACAAGAAAACTGCGACAGCACACTGCGAACACTAATGTCACCTAAACCACTAAATATACATTACTGCTAAACCTACTTACAATAGGAGGTTGTTAGCACACACTTTGATCAAATTGTGTTTGCCCACCTGCCACAACAAGGCGTCCTCCATTAGGTGGGAACCTACGCTGCACATAAACCCAGAACTGGGACTAAGCCTACATATATCTGGGGATGGTAGGAACCAGCACTAACCTAACTAAAATCACCCAGGGCAGAATGGGAGGAGTTGAAGATCAAAAAACAGGCAGTCACTAACCCCACAGGTGTTCTTGCACATGCATACAAGTTTTGTTTCATTTTGTTGGAATGTGCTGTTCAAGCTTGTGTTTATGCGATTCATATACGTGGGGTTAGTGACTCCCTCCATTCTTTGATTTTGCACTCCTCCCATTCCAGATATATGTAGGCTTATTCCTAGTTCTGGGTGCAGGTGCAGCATAGGTTCCCACCTTATAGGGGACTCCTTGTCATGGCAGGTGGGTTCACACAATTTGATCAAAATGTGCGCTAAGAACCTCCCTATTGTAAGTAGCTTTAGCAGTAAGGTATATTTAGCGGTTTAGGCGACATTGGTGTTCGCAGTGTGCGGTCGCCATTTTGTGTGATATATATTTACTTTTTATTTTATTTATTAAGCATATGCATAGGATATTCAGAAAGTCTTCCCCACTTTACAATTTAAAAAAAAAAAGGGGGGGGAGGGGGGAGAGGTTTTGAATATCATACGCCTATGCATAATTATAATCTCTTGACGTTACAGGATAAAAATCTGCCCCTGACATATCAGAATCTCATTAGAACAACCCCACTGTTGTCAGATATCTTAAGTAAATTTAAACCGCCATCTACATCAGTGTCCCCACATATACAATATTTGCCTCTATTCAAGCCAGTTCGGCTATAGATAATCATTTAAAACCCACACAAAGTCTCCATGATGGATTCTGATGACATTTCCTCTCAGTAGTTCTGCCTCAGGCTTTGGATGTGTAATTTTAAAGTGATCATACTCTAGCATGAAAGCTTAGAACAAAAAACATTTACTTTCTTAAAATCCATTACAAAAGGTCAAATTATAAACTTCTGAAAAGTCGACAAAAGTTACTATTGCCCAACAACCGACAGATTTGGATACTTTAGGTACAGAAGACATCAGATACGGCAATAACCATAGTTGGGCAAATATGCTGCAGGTCGGGAAGCCCGATTCGCCAATATCTCAGCAGTGTTATCGTTAGTGAAGATTTCTATTAACTCCCATTTAACCCCCTTTCCGCAATAGGATAGATACATCCTAGCGGGAGAGAAGAAGAAGTATACGGGTGTCAGCTGTTCATTACTGCTGAGGCTTTGTTCTAACGGCCAGTATCTGAGAGAATGCCGATTGAGCTTCTCTTGTAACAGCAATGGCAAAGGTCTTAGAATTTGTTGTGGAATATGGACTGTCCTTACCTCTGGTATAATGTGGTTAACCCTTTCAGCTAATAGTTCCAAGTCCAAAAGTACCTCAATGAGAACAAATAAGGCATCGAGGATGACCAGGCAAACAATAACAATCTGTAAAAACAAAATAAAAGTGAAATATCTGCTTGCTAATTATTATAAATAGTTGTAAAATAAAGGAATTGCTTTGAAATTATTCATCCTGTATGGATTTGAGTCCAGTAATTTATGTAACAATGTAATACATTAGCTGAAAATCACCTACAAGTAACTTCAGAAGTGGTGTTTTATAACAGGGAAACAAACATTCATATAAAATAATGAAAATATTTAAATAAAAAAGTATGTCTCACTGTCACTTTGGTAAGCAGAGTCTACAAATCATATAATAATAATAATAATCTTTATATAGCACCAACATATTACGTAGCACCTTACCATTTAGAGGGAACATGAAACAAACAATATCAGACATTACATAGTGACAAAGTTCATTTACAATTCATATTTGTCTGCAGAGAGGAAAGTACCTGAAACTTGTGGCAACCGAAAAGCCACTTTAGAGCATCTCTGAGGGTGTATGAAGAGGTAAACGGATGGGGCGTCTTTTGGGGCTCTTCTTCCTGGTGGTGCTTCTCCTCATCATCAACATTCCATTGCTTTTCATTGTGGTTGTCACCAACAGAAGTAAAATGCTTCAGGTACTTGGACATGTTTGAAAGCAGCTAAACGTTCATCACTCTGATCAGTAGAACTGAAGTGGTGTAAGGCTTCACCTATCTGCAAGATCTGGGAGAGAAGACGTTTCACATTACAAAACAGACCAGTGGAAAAAAAAAAGGTGGGTAGGTCATAAAGACTTGTTTTTGCCTTCCCACAGCCTGATCGTCATAGCTTTTTAATTGTTACTCCGACATGGATGACATTAGTGTTGGTTGGGTTTTTTTTTTTTATGGATTTACAACATGGGGAAAAACTTCTATCCTGGTTTTTATTTTTAGGCCATTCACCAATCATCTTAAATATTGTTAAAAATGTATTGTACAGATTGCTAAGGTAATAGAGATAACTTATATGTCTATAGTGGTTGATTGTTTTTTTAAATACAACAAAAGGATTTTCTTTATTTCTCTTTTCACTCTGTAATATACTAGGACATACATATATGGCAGTATATTATTACCCTGTGTATATTAAAGAGGCTCTATCACCACATTATAAGTGGCCTATCATGTACATGATATTATCGGCGCTGTAATGTAGATTACAGCAGTGATTTTTTTTTATTTAGAAAAATGATCATTTTTGACGGAGTTCTGACCTAGATTAGTTTTATGCTAATGAGTTTCAGATGCAGTTGCTAGAGCATACATAAGGAGGTCCTAACAACTGGCCACAGTAAGACAGCCCTAGGGTCCTTCAATGGACCCTGGACTCGGTGACGCAGTCTCATACTTTTTATGCGCAGAGTATCCCTGTGACACTTACAAAAGGAGCATCCCAGTTTGTATTTCCTCCTCCTCGCAATCCGCATTGAACACAGCATAGAAGGGGTTAGTCGGTGAAGATCAGACGTTTTTCTGATCGTCACTGTTTGAGAATGGAGCCACATTCGTACTCATCAGTTTGAGCACACCCCATCTCAGTGGCGTTCGGCTGGATTCACACGAGCACATTACGTCCGTAATGGACGGAATGCATTTCGGCCGCAAGTCCCGGACCGAACACACTGCAGGGAGCCGGGCTCCTAGCATCATAGTTATGTACGATGCTAGGAGTCCCTGCCTCGCTGCGGGACAACTGTCCCGTACTGTAATCATGTTTTCAGTACGGGACAGTAGTTCCACGGAGAGGAAGGGACTCCTAGCATCATACATAACTCCCTGCAGTGTGTTCGGTCCGGGACTTGCGGCCGAAATACGTTCCGTCCATTACGGACGTAATGTGCTCGTGTGAATCCAGCCTAATAGTACCTCTAAGCCCCGTAATGTTATGGTCTATGTGCTCCAACAGGTTAGGAGGATCAGTCACATTTTCCAAGCAGAAACATAGGACATATATTCAGTAATCTAAAATGCATGGTGGGACCAATTTCTAACACATGCAGAGAAGTGGTCAGGATTCGGAATACACATCACGTCCTGGCTGGAGGTAATGTATATTCATTTTCAGGACACTGCAGTAATGTTAGTGTTTGTGTATGTGGCTGCACATAGCGATATAGCTATATCGGTATGTGCTGTATAAATGAATGGGGAGAAGCAGAAGCCTAGACAGAGGGGCCGCTGTGGATATAGTGTTTTTGGACTTTGCAAAGGCATTTGACACTGTCCCCCATAGACATCTAATGGGTAAATTAAGGACTATAGGTTTAGAAAGTATAGTTTGTAATTGGATTGAGAATTGGCTCAAGGACCGTATCCAGAGAGTTGTGGTCAATGATTCCTACTCTGAATGGTCCCCAGTTATAAGTGGTGTACCCCAGGGTTCAGTGCTGGGACCACTATTATTCAACTTATTTATTAATGATATAGAGGATGGGATTAATAGCACTATTTCTATTTTTGCAGATGACACCAAGCTATGCAATATAGTTCAGACTATGGAAGATGTTTGTGAATTGCAGGCAGATTTAAACAAACTAAGTGTTTGGGCGTCCACTTGGCAAATGAAGTTTAATGTAGATAAATGTAAAGTTATGCATCTGGGTACGAAAAACCTGCAAGCATCATATGTCCTAGGGGGAGCTACACTGGGGGAGTCAATTGTTGAGAAGGATCTGGGTGTACTTGTAAATCATAAACTAAATTTCAGCATGCAGTGTCAATCAGCTGCTTCAAAGGCCAGCAAAATATTGTCGTGTATCAAAAGAGGCATGGACTCGCGGGACAGGGATGTAATATTACCACTTTACAAAGCATTAGTGAGGCCTCATCTAGAATATGCAGTTCAGTTCTGGGCTCCAGTTCATAGAAAGGATGCCCTGGAGTTGGAAAAAATACAAAGAAGAGCAACGAAGCTAATAAGGGGCATGGAGAATCTAAGTTATGAGGAAAGATTAAAAGAACTAAACCTATTTAGCCTTGAGAAAAGACGACTAAGGGGGGACATGATTAACTTATATAAATATATGAATGGCGCATACAAAAAATATGGTGAAATCCTGTTCCATGTAAAACCCCCTCAAAAAACAAGGGGGCACTCCCTCTGTCTGGAGAAAAAAAGGTTCAACTTGCAGAAGCGACAAGCCTTCTTTACTGTGAGGACGGTGAATCTATGGAATAGTCTACCGCAGGAGCTGGTCACAGCAGGGACAGTAGATGGCTTTAAAAAAGGGTTAGATAATTTCCTAGAACAAAAAAATATTAACTGCCATGTGTAGAAATTTTTTTACTTCCCCTTTCCCATCCCACTTCCCCTTTCCCATCCCTTGGTTGAACTTGATGGACATGTGTCTTTTTTCAACCGTACAAACTATGTAACTATATGTAACGCTGATTGGTCTGCGTCATACACTCCTCTTTACTTTTTGGCCAAGTGGGTGTTGTACAAACACACCCAGTTGTCCATTGAGAAACTCATTAACATAAAGCTAATATAGGTCATAACTTGCTCAAAAATGATAGTTTCTCTAAATAAATAAAAAATCACTGCTGTAATCTACATTACAGCGCCGATCACATTATGTACAATATAGGGCACTTATAATATGGTGACAGAGCTTCTTTAACTTTACCGCACTGCATATTAGGCCAAATGCACACAGCAGAGCCCTATGGCATTACATCGGCACCCCCACCCCATGTGTGGTGTCTCCATATAGCACAGTATTCTCACATAGAAGCAGTGTTAGGTGAGAATACCTCTAATAGTGAAAGCAATTGAATATGCAAAAACAAACAAAAAAACAAAACAAAACCACACAGAATTGGAAGCATACAGTCGAATAGTATGGGCCTATAGATTTCTATGAGATTTTATATTTGACATTGGGGTGTCCATGAGCCCTAAATGAGAAAACTTGTTAACACAAATTATTTAATGCTGCTTGCCCATTGTGGACATGTCTTCTTTATGTGGTGGGTTCCTAAAAATTTGGTTCTCTCCATTAATAGTTTGTATAGATTGCTATACAACATTGTTCCGCATTTATGAATCTTGCATCAAAGTCCGTTCTGGTTTTGTTTTTTTTCTCACCAACACTTTGTGCAATACATTATAAAAAGTTGTGGTTTCAGTGGTCACATTGCTTTTATTTCATGTGCATCTGCAATTTAGTCTTAGTATTTCTGTTCTATTATAACAATTTCTAAGGGCCAGTTCACACGGAGTTTGATGAGGAAACCGCGTCGGAAAACGTGCCAAAAAACTGGCGAAAATACCACGGGAAAAACGCTTGTGGTGAAAAGAAGCGTCATGCCCCATCTTCGGGCGTTTATGCCTCTGACCTCCTATTGACATCAATGGGAGGCAGAGAAAGCGTATGTCACTGAGTTTTTTGCTCGTAGCACTCAAATCGCGGCAAACGGCGTGCAGGAAGGTCAAAATCTGCCTCAAAATCCCAGAATCAATGGTGATGGAAACTGAAACCTATGGTTTGTGTCGGTCAGGGCTCCGTTCCGATGGAAAGTAAATTTCTTCCATGCGATGGCAGTGTTGCTTTTTTTACGCCAGTCACATGGCTGCATGTAGTTTAATGGGGCGGTTTACACGGCCGTTGTTTTAATGGACTGTGTAAAGGGCCTCCGAAATAAAAACAGGACGAAGTTTGAGAGATCCGTGAAAACAGGTTCCACTCGCATGTGAAAAACTGCCGTTTTCACCCCCCCCCCTCCCGAGTTTACACGCTTTAATTTGAATAAAGCCTAACTTGTTAGTTAAAACTGATTTAACTTAACTTGTTATCTGGAAGAATGGGTGAAACTCCCAGTGTCTAGATGTGCTAAGGTAATAGACATACCCCAAGAGACTGGCATCTGTAATTGCAGCAAAAGGTGGCTCTGCAAAAAGATGGACTTTAAAGGGCTTGTCTACAGAGAACGGATTTACTGCTGAAAATTTCTGCAGCATTTCCACTTGAACCAGCAGACCATCTGCTGCAGAAATACTGCACCATTTCCTGCGTTTTTGTACTGCAGAAAATAGTGTGGATTTTGCGGTGGTTTTTTTTCAAGCCAATGTAAGGAGTTATCTCCTCTGAAAAACGCAGGAATTCAGTGCACTTTCCACAGCAGTAAGGCCTTATGCAGACGAATGGGAATTACGTCCGTGCAACGCACGTGATTTTCACGCGCGTCGCACAGACCTATATTAGTCTATGGGGCCGTGCAGACATGTGCGTGATTTTTGCGCAGCGTTGGTCCGCTGCGTAACAGTCACGACATGTCTGTTCTTTGGGCGTTTTTCGCGCATCACGCACCCATTGAAGTCAATGGGTGCGTGAAAACCACGCATGCCGGACGGAAGCACTTCTGTGCGAACTGCGTGATTCGCGCAACAGCTGACAAAAGGATCAATGAAAACAGAAAAGCACCACGTGCTTTTCGGTTTACAAACAGCCAAATGGCGTGTCATAATGATGATGGCGGCTGCGCGAAAAGCACGCAGCCGCGCATCATATGCTGCTGCCACACGGAGCTGTTAAGTGCCCTTTGCGCAGGCAAAACGCTGCGTTTTTTGCCTGCGCAAAAACGGCACGCCTGTGTGAATTCGGCATAATGGACATGCTGCGGAACTAAATACGCACCCCGGGTAAATTTCTGGACTGAAATTTTCCACAGCGTGTGGATGACATTTTTTCATTCACACCCACTTTACTGCTACCGTATTCTGCGCATTTACCGTCCGCAATTAGACTAAAAATACCCAGCAATTAATTCTGTTACGTGTGGACTGCTTGTCAGCTTCTAAGGGGGTGAATACTTGCACATTAAAGTTCTGCTTTGTTTTTTTTGTCTTAAGTATTCCTTGTGTCACAGTTTCAAATATTTTGCATCATCAGAGTGGTACGCACGTTGTGCAATTCAAATGATACAAACCCCCCCAAAAATCCATTTTGATTCAATGATTTAACGCAACAAAAACACCAAAAGGTGTAAATACTTCTGCAAGGCACTGTAGGTGGTTCTCTGCTAGGAGACCAGCCAGACACAGGGAGCTTGAATTCCCGCTGCTATGCTTTAATTTGTTAGGTAACGGATGTATTGATGTGGCTCCAATAGAAGGGCTATAATAATTCAACGATACATTAGGGAGTTGGTAAAGCAGCAATTTCTTGATATTAATGAAAGTTAGTGAGAACACGGCAGCAGATTATCTGCTCATTGCACTAACAGGAGTAGTTCCTAAGCAGTGGTCCGAATATCTGGATGTGGAATTCTGGATGTGTCACAGTCACTGAAATTGGGGTTTTCAGAATTCCATTTAAAAATAGTATAAACTCACATAGAACATTAACAGAACCGTAAAACATGGTAATTGTACTTTATATTCCAAGCCAATATAGTAAAATAGCTGGTTATGTTGTGGCTACAAGGTTGATGTGTACACTGTACATGCAATTATGTCACAATTTACTTGTTGACACTCTTTAAAGCCACCCAGGACAATGAGATTTTTTTTTACATCACAACATAGAAGTCATAAATTACATGACAAAAGGCAAAATAAATTGAGACTGCCATTAGAGGTCCATGAAAGGCTAAAGGGGTTGTCCAGTCATAAGAAATTAATAGCCTGTCCTCAGGATAGGCCATCAACAACCGATCGGTGAGGGTACATCTCCCGGAACCCTGAGCGATCAGCTGTTTTGAAAGGGCCATGACGCTTGTACGAGTGCGGCTTCCTCTTCACCATTCGAACAGAAAAGGAATGAAGGGGTAGCAGCGCTCATACACCGGCTGCGGCCCCTTCAAAACAGCCGATTGGCCTGGGTGCCACAAGTCGGATCCCCGCCGATCAGATCTTGAGGGCCTATCCTGAGGCTAGCACCGCCTACAAATGACCTCAAAACAAAGCATAAAGGGGCCCTTCATAAACAGACAGCAAAACCTAAAAACGTATCCCAAAAGGATAGAACGCCCAGATATCTAAAATATAATTGTATTAAATATAGGACTCAGACAAAATGTATAGCCTGAGGATAGGCCATCAATCATCAATTTCTTATGACTGAACAACCCTCTTAAATCTTGTGGGTGCCAAAAGCATCGGAGTACCAGCTGAAGTGGTTACCATTAAAAATGTTGTAGGGAACCTACTGACCGGTCTCTTAAACTGAAGGTTAAAAACCAGAACATGGCATCAGCAGCAACGAGTGCGGGTGGGTGGCTGAGGGGGGCATTTTGAGCAATGGTGGCGGGGACCCTAAACAAACCATAATCTGTAAAAGTGTACTTTTCACACGAGCTCATTTTAGCAGCTGAGTCACCACCATGCATGGGCTCGGAGTGGAGTAGGAATGGAATGCTGCAATAAAGTAGTGATGTTTACATATAAGCCATCTACAATTCACCTAAGTGCAGGTCAAAACTTTACTAAAGGTTAAATCATTTCTAATTCAGGTGAAACACAGCAGAGTCGTATTTATGTACAACAAAACCAAAGCGGGGTGAAGAATTTCTGTAAATATACGCAATCATAAACCAAGTAAAAATAAGCTGCATACAAAACACGTTTTATAGTCTATAGTAGTACAGACAGGATGCAGACTACCTTGTGAGCACATTTTAGGTAAAAATAGATTTATACCCCAATGGGAACTTGAATCTTTTCATATTTCTGCACAAGATTGGGGACTTTGACTCATGGGTATCAGTGGTACAGTAATAAATTGATCTCCGTTTGAAGGAGATACATTTTTTTTTTTTTATATATAAAACCCTAAAAAGCTCTGAGAATAGTAAGGCTGGGTTCACATCAGCGTTGATTGTCCGTTCATGGGTTCCGTTGCAGCTTTCCGTTGGAGAAAATCCATCAACGGAAAACCAACATTGCTGTGAACAGGCCCTAAACCGTAAACTTACTTCAATCTGGCATAAGGAAGACCCTGATAGGCCCCAGATTATCAAGCGTCCTGAATAGTCAGAGAAGCATATAAGACTTCTTTGCAGGGGTAGAGAACGTTCAAGAAGATTACCCACTATAAAATATCGAAAGCTTATCCTGACCATGGGCGCATCATGTTAACAGTGCATTACTATTTTATGCCATTTTTTTTTGCTACGATTATGGCAGAACTGCTGCAAAAAAAATAAAAAAAAATTAGGCACAGCATTTGAGGACAACACTATTTTTTTTGGCGTTTTTTTTATCAGTGTTTTCTCCCTAGTTTTGCAAAAAGCAAATATGTACTACAAAAGATTTTTTTTTCTATTGATCAATGGATTTTTAGCTACAAACATGTTTTGATGCAAAATTGCGAGAAGGTGCTCACTAGTGTAAAGTGTTTATTTTCAAAAATATATGGGTAGAATAGGATTTTTTTACTTTTATTTATTTTTTTAAATTCAGGTTTTATTTGTAAATGTCAAAGGGTGAAAGGATTTAAAGAGGTTTTGACACCAAATAAGTTAAAACTTATCCTGTGGATAGGTAATAAAAAAAAATATGTTTGATCACTGGGACCCCCACTGGTCACTAGGGAGTCCCGAGACCCCCTTCCTCCTTACAGATAATCAAGAAGTTGAATGGAGCAGTATACAAAGGGTACAAGTTTATTAGAAAATATTAGGCTGGTTTCAATGGGAGGTGAAATGAAGGATTACCAACATCACATCAAAATATTGCCGTAAAACATTTAAACGCCTCACTTGGCTGTTTCTGTCCCTCCCATGGAATTTTTATGTTTTAGGGCAATGTTAGAATGTGATAGTCGATGTGAGTCTCCCTGTGTAAAAAGCAGCCTATGGGCTCATGCATACAACTGTTGCTTTCTTCAGTGTCCTAACCGATTATATTTTTGCGGATAGCATACTAAGCCATTCCTTTCTATGGGGCCATGCCCAAATCTGTTTTTTTTGTGGATCAGTGTGTCTGTTCCACAAAATAAAAAAAAGTTGTAGAGCACGTCCTATTCTGGTTTGTGATCAGTCTCACCCATCCTAGTTTATGGGTACGCAAAAAAAAAAAGTATATGGAAAACACACTAGGATCCATGTTTCGAGGTCTGCAACATTGAAACGGTTGTGTGCATGATGCTTAAAGGCTATGTACACCTCTGAAATTTGCAAATTATTTTTTTATAAAAATGTCTATCAGTGTGTTTGGTGCAACGTTGTAAAAAAATACGAGAAAAAAAAAAAAAAGCTGGTAAATCTGTCACAGAAAGCCACACCAAATATTGTGCTTTTTAGTCGCATAGTATTGCAATTTTTCGGCAGCGGTTTTACCTGCGGATTTTAGTGTCCAGCATGGATTACAGCAAATGCTGTACAAAACTCATCTTGCATATTTTAGTGCGGCATTTGTTCCCCATTCAAGTTGGTGGGCCAATAACAGCATCTCTGCACAGAATACGCAGCATAAGTTGACATGCTGCAGAATTGTAGTCGCACTGCAGAGTACTTTCCTACGGTTTTTTTTTCCGCAGTGTGTGGCTGATATTTGCTAGATCTCATTCACAGCTACTGTAAATGCTGCGGAATTTCTACACAGAATTTTGTTCACAGCATTTGTGACTATACCATTAATTTGAATGGAACTTACAGAAATGCAGTGCATTTTCAGTTTCAGAAATTTCTGCAACAAATCTGCGGTGTGTGAATATACCCTAAGACCAGGTACCCACGAGTCAGATACGCTGCATAAAAACTACACACAGTATCTGACCTGGAACCCACGTCACATCGTGGTGCAGTTTTTCAACCAGAATTTTCGCTTTGGTAAAAATAAAGTACAGTCCATACTTACCTAGGCCGTGGTCACTGTGGCGTGTCCCTCTGTGGCTGTCCAGTCCCCCTGGATGATGCTACAGCCCATGTGACCACGGCAGCAGGTGATTGGCTCCAGCGGTCACATGGGATGAACCGTCATTCCAGGTGACCGGACAGGAGGAAGAAGCAGGGTGTTCTGGGTGTGGTTTTTTTTCTTCTCCGAGTCGTGATTTTTGCGGCGGAATCGCCGTTTACGATACGTGGGAACCCGGCCTATTGCCATTTTCCTCACATTTTTACCACTTGTCTTACACAAGAGTTGTCCTCTACTGAAGAAGAGGTTTCATCACAATGTGGTTGCTATATTATTTCATTAGAACTCTTGCCCAAAGCAAATTAGGAAGTAAAACCTCTTACTACATTCATCAAGTGATTAGACAAGACTAACCGCACAAGATTGGTCATTCGCTCTCATATGTTCGCATTATGATTATATTGACTACTTTAAAAAAAAAAAAAAAAAACACAAACAGAGTTAACATATTAACCCTTTAGTGACCAGCCTATTTTGGGCCTAAACGACGGAGTAATCTCTTCAGTTTCATGATCGTCACATTTCAAAACGCCATAACTTTAATTTTCCATAGACACAGCAGTGTGAGGGCTTTAGATTATACTACAACACTTCTGTATTGCCGTGTTTTATGCCTGTAAAACGGACAGGCATTCTATTAAAGGACATGTAAACCTTTGAAGAGGTTCTTTTTTTTTCTGTGGGGTTTATTTTATACTATACCTGTGTTTTGTGCAACTTTGTAATTTGTTTTTATTAAAAATTATTTTCACTTTTTCGGCTACAGTTTCTATGTATCCTGGCTAGATAGAAGCTGTAGCTATCAGGTCTGACTGCTTTGATGACAGCGGGTCCTGCGTGTGGATCCAGTTGTTATCGATCACATCCAAGTTCAAAACTTAGGGGTGATGGAGAACAGGTGGATGGATCCTGTGTGTCAGAGACACGCCAGACCCACCGACACTGATGCAGTCTGTCCCGCTGACCTGACAAACTTAGGTTTCAGTGCAGAATCAGCTTTCATCTATCCAGGATACATAGAAGCTGTAGCTGAAAAAGTAAGGGTATGTTCACACGAGGGCGTCCGTAACGGCTGAAATTACGGGGATGTTTCAGCCTGAAAACATCCCCGTAATTTCAGCCGTAACGGCATGTGCAGGCGCTTGAGCGCCGCGTCCATTACGGACGTAATTGGCGCTGCTATTCATTGAAGTCAATGAATAACGGCTCCAATTACGGCCAAAGAAGTGACAGGTCACTTCTTTGACGCGGGCGTCTATTTACGCGCCGTCATTTGACAGCGGCGCGTAAATATACGCCTCGTGTGAACAGACAAACGTCTGCCCATTGCTTTCAATGGGCAGATGTTTGTCAACGCTATTGAGGCGCTATTTTCGGACGTAATTCGTGGCAAAAACGCCCGAATTACGTCCGTAATTAGTGCGTGTGAACATACCCTTACAATGAGAAGTGTGTGATGCTGATTGGTCAACGTACATTTTTAAATCTATTAAAAAAATATGCATGGTTTTCTCTATTTCAGCATACACAGCTCTCAATGAACACCATGTAGTGATTAAAGACAGCAGAAATCCCACTACCGCTATAGGACAGGCAATCAATCAATCAACGGGTGCCACCCTGCATGGCAGAGCTGATGAACCCTTGTAGACCCAGATCAACGCTGCCTGTAAATAAGACACGGAAAATATTTTGGTAATCCTACAAATTAGAAAGTTAGGGTGTTAAACCATCACGTGCACAAAAGTGTTTGGTCATTTAGGACCAAAAGACTTTGAACATTAAGGCTGGGTTCACACAACCTATTTTCAGGCGTAAAAGAGGCGTATTATGCCTCGTTTTACGTCTGAAAATAAGGCTACAATACGTCGGCAAACATCTGCCCATTCATCTGAATGGGTTTGCCGACGTACTGTGCAGACGACCTGTCATTTACGCGTCGTCGTTTGACAGCTGTCAAACGACGACGCATAAAAATACAGCCTCGTCAAAAGAAGTGCAGGACACTTATATACATTACATGCAGGGCACTTCTTTCAGACGTAATTTGAGCCGTTCTTCATTAAACTCAATGAAGAGCAGTTAAAAATTTATGGCTGTCAGAGAAGCCTCGCAAAATGCGAGGAGGAGCATTTACGTCTGAAACGTCTTTTCAGACGTAAACGCCTCATCGTGTGCACATACCCTAAGGGATTATGTTTTTTAATGGAGCGCCTATTTAAAGGTTAAACACTACTCTTAGGCTGGGTTCACATGACCTATTTTCAGACGTAATGTAGGCGTTTTACGCCTCGAATTACGTCTGAAAAAACGGCTCCAATACTTCGGCAAACATCTGCCCATTACTTTTAATGGGCTTTACGATGTTCTGTGCCGACGACCTGTCATTTTACGCGTCGCTGTCAAAAGACGGCGCGTAAAATTACAGCCTCGTCAAAAGAAGTGCAGGACACTTCATGGGACGTAATTGGACCCGTTTTTCATTGACTCTAATGAAGAACAGCTCCAAATTACGTCCGTAAGAGATACCCCGCAAAACGAGAGTACAAGTAAATACGTCTGAAATTCAGGAGCTATTTTCTCCTGAAAACAGTTCAGTAATTTCAGACGTAATTGCAGTTATCGTGTGCACATACCCTAAAACAGAGTAGGAACACAACGAGTATTCATCACTTGCTGGGTGACAACCTAAAAAAAGCAAAACGTTGTACGTGAATCCAGCCTAAAGGACAAAAAAAAAAAAAAATCACCTATTAATGAATCGCTTTTATGTGAATCAAATAATATGGTCCCTTTTAAGATGCAGACAGTCATTTATTGAGACATCTGGGCTGGAAAAACATCAGGATCCCTCTAGCCAAAAGTAGATAGAAATTTGCTGCTAGTACCTGGATGTGTTTTATTCTGGAGTGCTTATTGTCACCAGTCAGCTTCTTTATGCTGCCCGATCCGAGCAAACCTATACCTCTCCTGGATTCACTCATCAAAAACTGCACCAAAACTGCACTGTGTGAATAAAGCCAAACAGCAAACACACTAATAAATAAGCAGGGTTTTAGAACTCACGGTTTGTTGGGCTTTTGACGTGCAATGTCGGGTAATTTATGAATATAAAAGTTCAGACTGAGAAACTTGGCTCGGAGCTCACACTTGAAGGTTTTTCACGCGTCCGTCTAAATCCGGGGGGAATTGATCATACTGGAACTGATCACTGAGGTCAACGGGTGACAGATCAGAACAACTGATGCAACTCCACCGGTGTGATCCCAGCCCGTTCACACCTGCCCTATGAGGTCGCATCTGGGAATTTTAGGAATTTTTGATGGCAAAAACAGTCTGCAGCGCTATTCTAGCGGTTAAAAATACCAGCACCTTAATGGACCCCATTAAAGTCAATCGGCCATGGTCAAGAAATCAGATCCTCCATATCAGTAATGGCTCCATTATAAACGCTAGCGTGAGCGATCAGATCGATTCATCTGGGTTTATTTTTTTTATCATAGAAGTGTAAAAATGTAAAAGCAAAAGCGATTGCGGGAACATAAAAATACAATCATGTGTATAGTTCTACCTGATAACGGAAACACTACACAAAGACGCTGAGCAGAACATCTCCGGTCAACATCAGCACCCGGGACGGACTGTCGCGTATAGCCCCATATACAACGATGCGCATTCGGAGGTTCCCCCCAGTGTTATGGGGCGAGCAGTATATACACTGCCGGGTAATAACCCTCCACACACCGCTATGGCAGGATACTGTGCACCAGACTAGTACCCACCAGCGTGCACTACACCTACAAAGCCTGGCATAACGTGTCCTACTCACCCGTACAGCAGAGGGGGAGGCGAGTGCCCGCGCGGTCTCGCTTCTCTCTCACAAACTTTACTGTTCATTTAAATCGCGGTGGATTTATCCTCGTCGTTTCCTTCCGCCGCTGTAATGTGGTCTAGAGACCTATCACAGAGAAAAAGTAGTTCCCTTCAGAGCCTCCCTAAACGTTGAGTCGGCAGAAGTCCGTTTCCTTACACAGCACATTGTTTAGCTTCCTGTCCGAGTGGTGTCGTCCAGACAAAGTGGGGAATTATATCACAGAAATATGGAATAAAAGCTGCTTTTCTCTCTAAACTTATGATATCCCTCCCACTCTCTTCACACTTTGCGGTAGTAAACAGCTGTTGTCGTGATATTATTAGTTCAATCAAACTGTAAATTAATTATTTCTGCAAGTGCTGCACTTCCTTGTCTGTATCCCAATAAGCTTGAGTGGCTGCCTAGCAACAGGTCCCGCCTCCTGTGTAGGGTTACACCACATGATCAGTACCACCCTGTGGATGTGTCCATACATTCGGTATTTCACACAGCTGTTTTTTGAATAACCTGTTTTTCATTGTCGGTCTGTGAAGGTTGTCGTTCTGAAAGGCAACGCCATAAGTCAAAACGAGAAATCGCAGATTGATCTCTACCCAGGGGCGTAGCTAAAGGCTCATGGGCCCCGATGCAAAGGTTCTTCTTGGGCCCCCCCCCCCCCAACTTCTCATGGCCGACAGCCTGCAGATTTCAGCTGCATCGCTGGGTCTCCTAAGTGACCCAACAATGCAGCACTAGCAGCCAGAAGCGTCACCAAGGACTTAAAACATCAGGGGGAATAGCCCCAATACATATGTGCATATATATATATATGAGACAGCATATTTATAGCACTACGACCCTAAAGCTATGGGTAAGATTAGATACAGCGGCTTAGCAGACGGTATCACACATTATAGGATTAGATACACAGCTCAGCAGACAGTAGCACACATTATAGGATTAGATACAGTAGCTCAGCAGACAGTATCATACATTATAGGATTAGATACAGTGGCTCAACAAACAGTATCACACATGATAGGATTAGATATAGGGCCCAGCAGACAGTATCACACATGATCGGATTAGATATATGGCCCAGCACGCTGACATTGCAGCTCCAGCGCTGGACCCAGGAAAGGTAAGAATAATAATTGTTTTTCTTTTTGATGTGTTACTAATTATTTTTGTGTGTTTGTGTTTTTTTACAAGTTCGGTTGTTGGACTACTTCAGATTCAAGGACTACTTCGATAACTGCGTTTTTTTATTTCCAATAAAATGGATAACGAGGGTTGTGTGGAATTTTTATTTCAATAAAATATTTTATCTATGTCTTTGTATTTGTTTAAACTTTATAACTACCGCCCTAGTAATTGTCGCTGGCTGATTGACAACGCCGATTACTAAGGAGGGAACTTAATGTTAGACATGAAGAGGTTAACACTAATTCCCATTATTACCCTGGTACCCAGCGCCACCAGGAAGAGCCGGGTACAATCCAGTACCAGACCATCTGTAGTGACAGAGGGGCACTGGGGCAGCCGCAGTCTGGTATTATTAGGCTGGGAAAGGCCAAAAATTGTGACCCTTCCCACCCTGGTAATGCTAGGCTGCTGCTGCTATGTTGTATCTGGCTGGCTATAAAAATGGGGGAACCCCACATCGTGCTGACCAATTATTTATAAAAAAAATGACGTGGGGTCCCCCCCATTTTTCATAACCAGCCAGATACAACACAGCAGCAGCAGGCTAGAATTACCAGGGTCGGAAAGGGCCACTGTTTTTGGCCTTTCCCAGCCTAATAATACCAGCCTGCAGTCGCCCCAGTGCCCGATCATCACTACAGCTGGTCGGGTACTGGATCGTACCTGGCTCTTCATGGCACCCCTGGTGGCGGTGGGTACCGGGGTAATAATGGGGGTTAGTGTTAGCCTTTTCACAGGCTAACACTAAGCCCCGCCTTAGTAATGGACGCTGTCAATCTGTCAGCGGCCATTAGTAAGTTGGTAGCGATAAAGTTAAAAAAAAAAATACAAATACATAGAAATAATAGATTTCTTGAAATAAAACACCCCCACACAACCCTCATTATCCATTTTATTGAGAATAAAAAAGCCGTCATCAAAGTAGTCCTCGAATCCGACGTAGTCCAACAATTGAACCTGTAAAAAAACACAAAAAAAACGTTAGTAAGGGCCTGTTCACATCACTACTGCCCTTCCGTTGATGGGTTACGTCAGGTTAACCCCTCAACAGAAAGGCAAACTGAAACCTCCGCTTCCGTTTCCCTCACCATTGATCTCAATGGTGACGGAAACGTTGCTAAAGATTTCCGTTTGTCACCGCTATGGCAGGGTTCCTTTGTTTTGCATTGTCGACTGCGCTATTGATTCCGCCAATACAACGGAACCTGTTCACAGCGATGACAAACGGAAACCATTAGCAAAGTTTCCATCACCATTGACATCAATGGTGATGCAAACGGAAGCGAAGGTTTCCGTTTGCCTTTACGTTGAGGGGTTAACCAGATGGAACCCCTCAACGGAAGGGCAGCGGTGATGTGAAGAGGGCCCATGTGCAGGTGTGATACTGTTAGGGTATGTGCACACACACTAATTACGTCCGTATTTGACGGACGTATTTCGGCCGCAAGTCCCGGACCGAAC
This sequence comes from Rhinoderma darwinii, assembly GCF_050947455.1. NCBI lineage: Eukaryota > Metazoa > Chordata > Amphibia > Anura > Rhinodermatidae > Rhinoderma > Rhinoderma darwinii. The sequence continues at coordinate 482,434,479 of NC_134687.1, forward strand.
ACAGTGCAGGGAGCCGGACTCCTAGCATCATAGTTATGTACGATGCTAGGAGTCCCTGCCTCTCCGTGGAACTACTGTCTCGTACTAAAAACATGATTACAGTACGGGACAGTTGTCCTGCAGCGAGGCAGGGACTCCTAGCATCGTACATAAGTATGATGCTAGGAGCCCGGCTCCCTACACTGTGTTCGGTCCGGGACTTGCGGCCGAAATACGTCCGTCAATTACGGACGTAATTAGTGTGTGTGCACATACCCTTAGTTGGACCCTGTATCTAAGCCTAAGGTCGGCTAAGATACAGGGTCCAGCAGACAGTATTCTTATGCAGTATAAGCTGGGGCCCTGTCTCTAAGCCTAACACACGGTAGGCTTTAACCCTTTCCCGCCGCAGCCATTTTTCGGATTTTCACTTTTGTTTTTTTCCTCCCCACGTTCCAAAAGCCATAACTCTTTTATTTTTCCATCAATATTGGCGTATGATGGCTTGTTTTTTGCGGGACGAGTTGTAGATTTTCACAGCACTTTTTATACCATATAATGTAGTGGGAAACTAAAAAAAAAAAAAGGGGGGGGTGGAATAGGAGAAACACAGCGATTCCTCAACCTTTTGGGTGGTTTTGTTTTTACGGCGTTCACCGTACGGTAAAAACGGCATGTTAACATTATTCTGCGGATCAATACGATTACAGTGATACTAAATTTATATCGTTTTCTTATTTTTTACTACTTTACAAGGAAAAAACTGATTGTTAAAAATAAAATTTGAGTTTTCTCGCCACATTCTGAGAGCCATAACGTTTTTATTTTTCTGTTGATTTAGCCGTGTGAGTTTATATTGGTACCATTTTGGGGTACGTGAGACTTTTTGATTACTTTTTATTTCATTTTTTGTGAGAGAAGAAGGGACCAAAAAACAGCAATTCTGATGTTTTTAATTTTTTACGGCGTTCACCGTGCGGACTAAATAATGATATATTCTAATAGTTCCGAATTTTACGGACGCGTCGATACCAGTTATGTTAGCTTTTTAATTTTTTTACATTGTGCTTGAGGGACAATGGGAAAAGCTTTTTTTTTTTTAGCTTTTTTTTTACCTTTTTTTTTTTTAAAAACATCATTTTTATTAACAGTTTTCACATTTTCTTATAAAAATTTCACGTAAAGGTTGCGTCATAAGTGCACAGCACTCAACTGCCAACAAATTAACATTAAACTAACACAACATAACATACAATCATGGCACAAGTTTTGATCCTCATATCAACTGAAAGAACATGACTTCCACTATCCCTGAACACGACTTAGGTCATCAATGAGTAGCTATGTCCCATCTATCCCCTAACTGGATTAAAGTTTCAAGCCTCCTAAAGTGCCTGCCAGGAGCTGCGTATGATACCACGCTGTGTGCCTGAAAGGCGTAACAATTTCCACCACCTCGGCCGCTGTGCACTGCGATTCTATAAATATTTGCCATTTGGCGAATAACTTCTTGGTTTCCGTTTCTTTCCACCTCTACCCGCTCGAGAGCTAGTAACTGTTTCAAACGGGACACTATCAGGTCTAGCCCCGACGTGTCAGTTTCCAGCCATTTACCTAGAAGGCATCTCAAGGCCACCAGTAAAATCGTGTGTACCAGCAAGGGAGGAGATCTCCCCTGGAGCACCCTCTTCCTCCGGCAGTCGCGCCTGATGGAACAGCAGCGCTTGAGGCATCATTGGGAGTTTCACCTTCCAATGATCCGAAATATATTTGTGTACCATCACCCAATATCGTTTAGTATGAAGACAACCCCATACTCCGTGCCACAAATTCGTCAGGGGGGTGTTACATTTGGGACAACACGTAATGCGGTCGGGGAAGGATTGTGAAGGCAAAATATTAAAGCCATATATAGCCGAATGCATTAATTTAAAATAGGTTTCTCTCCAGCTCTCGTTCACGATACTCCTCCGTACCGTCTCCCAACCCTCCAATATGGTCGCGCCTATACCTGGATCTTGAGTCCATCGTTCCCAGACTTTGAACATAGCCCGTGGTCGCGGACGAACAAAGCAAACCCGAGTGCTCTATACAACCTTGAAATAGTCGCCAGAAAAGTCGTTGGACCTATGACCTCATATAGAGTATGAGTGGTGGTTTCCTTATTCAAATCCCTGAGCCTAGAGGTGCAGAATGAGCGCACCTGGAGAACTTGTAAAAAATTAGCCCTATCTTCTAAGGGTCTAAGTTTAGCGGTGATTTCCGCCCCGGTTAACCATCTCCTTTCCTCTATATGCATAAGGTCCCCTGCGTTATCAATGCCTGCATTCCCCCAAGAGGCAAATCTGTCCCCACTGTCCACTCCCAGTAGGAATTCCGGGTGTCCACACAAGGGCATATTTTTAGAGAGCAGGTGAGGCAGGTCAAAGAGTTTACGAACCGCTTTCCAGGCTAGGACTGTATCTCTCAGCACAATGGAGGTTTTGAGGCGGCACGGAAGAGAAGCAACTCTACAATGTAACAAGGCTTTCAGGTTCCAGGGTGAGGCGTACGCCCCTTCCAGATCTAAGTTAGAATAATGGCTCGTTTCGTGGAGCCAATTCACTACATGACAAAAGAGACATACCACGTTATAACCCCTGATATTTGGGAAATATAACCCCCCCTCTGAGCTTAGTGAGTGCAATGCGAGGCCTCTTTCCTGCCCATATAAATTTTGTGAATGAGGAAGTCAGTTTGGAGACATCCACATGTTTCAGTAAGAGCGGGAGTGTTTGAAAGGGATATAGCAATCTGGGGAAACTAACCATCTTAATCAAGTGGCACCTCCCCAGAAGGGATAACGGCAACTGGCACCATCTGGTGAGTTCCGCTTGTATTTTTTAAAATAACAAAGGATAATTTAGGCCATACAGGGTGTCAGGCACCTTCCCTATCTTAATGCCTAGATAAGTAATGCAGTGCTTAACCGGAGATATCCCACATCCCAAGGATTGCCAAAAGGTCTTAGGTAGTGGTTTGCCCAACTCCAGAAGTTCGCTTTTAGCTATGTTGACTTTGTATCCTGAGCATTGCCCAAAGTCCTGTAAAAAATGAAAGACCGGCAGTAAATGCTCTTGAGGATTGGACATAAAAAGTATAACGTCATCAGCAAACAGGGCTAACTTAACTGGCAGTGACCCCACCTGAATACCTCTGAACACTGCAGACTCCTCCAGAAATCTAGCCATAGGTTCCAGTGCTAGATTAAATAATAGTGGCGACAGGGGACATCCCTGACGGGTCCCTTTATGCAATTGAAAGGGAGCCGACAGAAATCCTGAGGAATAAACACGAGCTTGGGGATTATTGTAAACACCCTTCAAGAAGATCCGAAAGGCTCCCTGGACATTCATCTTATCCAGCACCATCCCCAGCCATTCCCACTGTATGTTATCAAAAGCTTTCTCTGCGTCAAGCACTAAGAGTGCCGGTCGGGTACCTGGCTGGGGATCATGCCTGACTGTTTCTAGCACCGTCAACACCTTACGCAGATTAGTCACTGCTGCCCTACCCTTTACAAAGCCTACTTGGGATTTTCCCACCAATGTGGGTAGATATATAGCCAAACGATTAGCTAAAATCTTGGTGCGTAATTTATGGTCTTGGTCTATCAGTGATATGGGACGATATGACCCCGGGTCGAGAGGATCCTTCCCCTTCTTGGGTAATACCTTTATATGTGCTACTTTGGCCTCTGCTGGGAAAGTACCGGTCCTTAGTAAAATATTATAATATTCCACCAAGATAGGGCTAACTTCCTCTCTTAGGGATTTAAAGAATTCTCCCGTAAACCCATCTGGCCCCGGGGCCTTTCCGTTAGCTAAAGTCTTAATGGTGCTCTTTATTTCCTCCAATGTAACCTCTGCGCTCAGATAGTCGTTCTGCTCCTGAGTGAGCCCAGGCAAATTTACCGTCTCCAAAAATTCCCTACCTTTTTGGGGGTCTATGGGCGTGTCTGAGTAAAGGGCTTGGTAATACTTACGCAAAATAGTGTTTATTATTTTTTTATCTGATGTAGGAATTCCGTTGGTATCGTTAAGTGTTAAAATGTGCGACGGTGCATACCTCGCTAGTCGTGCTAATAATTTGCCCGCTTTATTGCCGAAACGCATGAGATCAGCATCAAATTGGGACCGATAAATACTTTCTCTTTTATCTAACCACTGATCAAATTGCCGCTTGGCTTCCCTCCATTTCTCCCCCAGAGACGTTGACGGAGAGTGTAAAAATGCCGTGTATGCACACCTTAATCGTTCACTCGCTATCTTGTACCCTTCGGTAGTCTTTTGTTTAAGATTAGACATAAATTGCATAATATTCCCGCGGATTACCGCTTTAGCTGTACGCCAATACAGTGACGGGTCCGAACGATGTGATGCATTATCCCCATCAAATTCCGTCCACCATCCTCTTAACTTCTGTAAAAAACCCTCATCCGTTGCCAGAAAGGAGGGGAACCTCCATATAAAATCCATTCCCCTAGCTACTGTGTCGGCCATAGTAATGTTGACCGGAGCATGGTCCGAAATTATGCTTCATGTAATCGTCGGGATTAGGTAACATTCACCAGCAAATAATCAATACGCGACCACGATTGATGGACATGAGAAAAGTGTGTGTATTCCCGAGCATCAGGGTGTAAACTCCTCCAAGCATCTGAGGGCAGTGTGTCTTAAAAAGTCTGGCAAGATCCTATCCCTATTTCTATGCGAACTGGCCCCTGCACTCCTATCCTCCCTGGAGGACCTTACAGTATTAAGGTCTCCCCCTAGACTAGAACTAATAATTTGGTGCGATCCTGCTGAAGTTGGGCTTCCAAGTGACCAAAAAAACCTGTGTTGGTCGCATTCGGGCCATACACATTATGGATACTAATAGTTTCCCCTGCATGTTCCACCACTAGATGAATCCAATGGCCCTCATCATCACGCTCCTGGGACACCAATGTAAAAGCAAAATTTTTGTGTAGCAAAATTATAACTCTCGCCTTACCGTCTCTAGCCGGCGAGCCAAAAACCTGACCCACCCAGAACTTTTGTAAATACTTAAATTCTGGCTCGGTAAGGTGAGTTTCCTGTAACAGGGCTACATCTGGGTGTAAACGTTTCATGTGTCGCAAAAGTTTGGTCCTTTTCTGTGGGGACCTAAGCCCCTTAACGTTCCATGAAATTATTTTCATGTTATTGGGCAATGCATAAGATGAGCTAAGACGTCAAAAAGTCGTGATTGGTTCGGGGAGTCGGATCCATCTTTACCTAAAAGCCATGCATAAACATTAAGAACATAGCCAAAACCCGGCCTAGAAAACAAAACTAAACTCGATATCAAGGCCATCAGGCCTTGACCCAAAGAGGAAGAAAAATTCGCCTGCGGCAAGGGCCTTCAACCCCCTAGTACCCATTGGCGTAAGAGACTTCACTTTTTTCTGTCGGGCACAAACACGTCCCTCCCTCCCCCTCCCCCCCAGACCTGCGTATATACCACATATAGTGACAGAGCTGCACCAGCCCTTGACACACCATAAACCCCTTGCAGCCAATACACATTCTTATACCATAGGGCCAACAGCCTAGGATCCGTTTAGATTATAGTATAGTATGTAAACATAAATCCTGCTCCACTTCTAGACTGCCACGCAAAACGACCCAGAGGCCCCTACCGAGCATTCCCCAAGTATGTGACCTGTAACGGACATAACTAATCCCGCACGAGAGAGAGCCCTTGTAGAATTCTCGGTCGGATATGCACATAAGGAGAATGCTTAGAGCATGCCCTAACTCACTCTCTCTCTCTCTCTCAAACCCCTTGCAGTGTAAATGCGGCAGAGTATCAAAATGCATATATTTTAACATTGTAACATTAGATCAGTTAACGACAGAAAAAAGCTGCATTATAAGACCGTCAAGTGCAATCATCAAAAATTAAAAATTATCTGCAAACTTATCTGCAAAAGATCGGAACCTGCGATTGATCTACAGCGTCCACAAAACCACCTCATCAGAGATAAGGGTCCTGAAAAAACTCCACTCGTCAATCAGGAGGCGTAGACCGGGTGCGGTCACCTCTGCGGCTTAGGCGAGTCCCCTCCGTTCCTGGATCGACCTCCACGGGCTCTTCCGGGTGTGGGCATTAAAGCTTCTGCCCAGGTTCGCTCCATATCCCGTCGACTCCGTCCGACTTCTCATGACTTGCGACGTGGGCTGTGTGCTGGACTGCGTTGCTCCTCGTGCGGGGGGTGGTTTCTACATAGCTCTGCAAGGGCGTCCTCCGCTTCCTTCGGTGTGGTGAATGTCTTGGTCCGACCACTCTCTTGAAACACCCGTAAGATGGCTGATATTGCAGATGAAAACTTACTTTCGCTTGGAACAGCGCGGTACAGATCTTACTGAAAGAACGCCTGCGTTTCGCGACCTCCGTAGAATAGTCCTCGAAAAGTAGCACTCTCATGCCCATTATCTCCAAAGGGCGCGATCTGCTGCGGAATGCCTTCATAAGTGCCACATTATCATTGTAATTCAACAGCTTAAAGATGACTTGTCTGGGACGAAGCGAGCTGCTGCCGTCCGCTTATGGAAGATTTCTGGGGTCCGGCCCCACCCTGTGCGCCCTCTCCACCCGGCAGGGACGTGGAAGGCCCAATGCTGTTGGCAATGTCCTCTCACATAGTCGCTGTAAATCAGAAGGGACCACCGCTTCCTTCAGACCCACGAGTCGCAGGTTGCTCCTCCTGGAGCGGTTTTCTAGGTCCTCCACCTTGTCCCCCAACTGCGTAGTAGCAGACAGCACCACTTTAAGTTTGGATTGCAGGCGCTAATTTTCATCCTCCAACAGCGTTATAAGCTGTTCTAATTCATCAGTCCTGGAAGTTACTTGTGCCAGATCCGCATGCATGTGGTTAAGAGAAGCTTGCACCGTATTTTCCAGTGCCTTTTGCAGGTCAGGCGCTATCCGCTTAGCCACTTCATGGGCCATGGCTATATAATCGATAGGTACTGGATGAGAAGAGGCTATGGGCTCTGCAGAGCTTGAAAAAGGGTACTGAGGCTGCTGCAGCTCATCATCCCGGGAAGCGCCGCCATCTTACCTCCCTTCTCCACTGTCACAGCTGAATCCTCCATGGCTGGCTTATGCGCGCTTCTGAGGAGGTACCGTTCCATACAGGCACTGCCGGGTACGCTCCGGTGTGCAGGGCCGGTGTTTAACCCCTTCCCGCTCCTTGACGTACTATTACGTCATGGCAGCTGTATCGTTCGCGCTCCATACCGTAATAGTACGTCTCGGGAGTAACGGCCGTTTCGGCCGTCCTCCCGACACATACAGGAGCTGTGACGCTGCTGTCTTGTTCAGCAGCTGTCACAGCTCCTACAGCGGGGACCGATCGCTGTGTCCCTACTGATTAACCCCTTAAAAGCCGCGTTCTATAGAGATCGCGGCTTTTTAGGGGTTAAGCTGCCATCGCCGGCCTGCTACGCGATAGCGGCCGGCGATGGTGACTATGGCAACCGGACACCAAACAATGGCGTCCGGCTATGCCATAGACGGAAGCCTAGTGGGTCCTGACAACGTCAGGACCCACTATGCTTGCTGTTAGTGAGTAGCTGACAGTTCTAATACACTGCACTACGCATGTAGTGCAGTGTATTAGAATAGCGATCAGAGCCTCCTGCCCTCATGTCCCCTAGTGGGACAAAGTAATAAAGTTTTATCCCGCACGGTGAACGCCGTAAAATAAAATAATAATAAACCGAACCACAATCACAATTCTTTGGTCACTTCACCTCCCAAAAAATGGAATAAAAAGAGATCAAAAAGTCGCATGTACCTAAAAATGGTACTGATCGAAACTACAGTTCGTTACGCAAAAAATAAGTCCTCGCACGGCTTTATTGATTGAAAAATAAAAACGTTCTGGCTCTTAGAATAAGGTAACACAAAAAGTGAATGATTGTTTACAAAACGTATTTTATTGTGCAAACGCCATAAGACATAAAAAAAAACTATAAACATAGGGTATCGCCGTAATCGTATCGCCCCGCAGAATAAAGTGAATATGTCATTTATAGCGCAGGGTGAACGCTGTAAAAAAAAAAAACGAAAAAAAAAACAATAGTACAATTGCTGTTTTTTAGTCACCACGCCACCTAAAAATAGAATAAAAATTGATCAAAAAGCCGCATGCACCCCAAGAAAACTACAGTGAATTCCTCAAGGGGTCTAGTTTCCAAATTGGGGTCACTTTTGGGGGGTTCCCAATGTTTTGGCACCACAAGACCTCTTCAAACTGGACATGGTGCCTAATAAAAAAGAGGCCTCAAAATCCACCAGGTTCTCCTTTGCTTCGGATATTGTGGGATATTTCTCAAAACTGCAGAATCTGGGCAATACGTATTAAGTTGCGTTTCTCTGATAAATCCTTTTGTGTTATAAAAAAAAATGGTATAAAGAGGATTTTCTGACAAAAAAAAAATGTAAATTTCACCTCTACTGTGCTCTAAATTTTTGTGAAACACCTAAAGGGTTCATAAACTTTCTACATGCTGTTGTGAATACTTTGAGGGGTCTAGTTTCTAAAATGGGGTATTTGATAGGGGTTTCTAATATATGGGCCCCTCAAAGCAACTTCAGAACTGAACTGGAACCTAAAAAAATAAATAAATGAGGCAATACTTCGCTTCTTACATTATACTGATAATGAGCAGTGCCCACCCCAAGATGACCCCAGTTTTGACCGTTTGTATAAACGGAGACCCCTATTAGACCGTTCCAGTGCCCGGTTTTCCCAAGCATACACCCCCGAGAAGTGTATTTCTATTGATGAGTCCCTGGTACATTTTAAAGGGAGGGTTCAATTCCGCGAGTACCTGCCGGGTAAGAGGGCAAGGTATGGCGTGAAGATGTATAAGCTGTGAGAGTGCATCAGGGTATACCTACAGGTTTAGGATATATGAAGGAAAGGCCACCCCCAAACCAGACTGCATCCTGGACTACAATAGGTACATGGGAGGGATGGACTTGTAAGATCAAGCCCTGAAGCCCTACAGCGCCATGCGGTGTGGTATAAGAAGCTGGCCGGGCACATTATACAGATGGCATTGTACAATGCGTACATGCTACGTCGATGTGCAGGCCAGACGGGAACTTTCCTGGAATTTCAAGAGGTGATTATCAAGAACCTAATCTTTAGGGACCAAGAAGGGGGGGCACCCAGTACTTCTGGAAGCGAGCCCACACGCATCGTACCAGGGCAACACTTTCCAGGAGAAGTTCCCCAAACTGGCAAGAAGGGAAAAAGTCAAAAGAGGTGCAAAGTCTGCTATAAGAGGGCGATAATGGATGACACAATATATCAATGTGACACGTGTCCCGAATAACCAGAGCTCTGTATGAAAGTGTTTTATAATTTATCATACATCCCTTGGTTTATAATTTACCCCAATTTTACTTACCCTGATGCACTCCGCACAGCTTATCCCCCCTCGTCTTTCCCCTCTGGGCCCTGCTGTGTGTCCAGGCAGCTGATAACAGCCACATGTAGGGTATTGCCATACCCGGGAGAACCCACATTACAGTTTATGGGGTGTAGGTCTCCGGTCAAAATGCTCACTACACCTCTAGATGAATGCCTTAAGGGTGTAGTTTTTAAAACGGGGTCACTTCTTGCGGGTTTCAACTGTACTGGTACCTCAGGGGCTTCTGCATACATGACTTCGCACTAGAAAATCCAGAGTAGGCCAAATGGTGGTCCTTTCCTTCTGAGCCCTCCCATGGGCCCAAACAGCAGTTTATCACCACAAATGGGGTATTGCCGCACTCAGGACAAATTGGGCAACAAAATGGAGTATTTTATTTCTTGTGAAAATAAGAATTTTTGAGCTAAAATGACATATTATTGGAAAAAATATATTTTTTTTTAATTCCCAGCCCAATTCAAATAAGTTCTGTGAAGAAACTATGGAGTCTAAATGGTCACATTACCCATAAATGAATTCCTTGAGGGGTGTAGTTTCCAAAATGGGGTCACTTCTGGTGGGTTTCCATTGCTTTGATACCTCTGGGGCTCTGCAAATCCGACATGGCACACGAAAACCAAACCAGCAAAATCTGTACTCCAAAGACCACACAGCGCTCCTTCCCTTCTGAGGCCTCCCATGGGCCCAAACGGCAGTTTATTGCCACAAATGGGGTATTGATGCACTCAGGAGAAATTGGGCAACAAAATTGAGTATTTTGTTCCCTGTGAAAATAAGAAATTTTGGTAAAAAATTACATCTTATTGGAAAAAATGTCATTTTTTTAATGTCACAGCCCAATTGAAATAGGTGCTGTGAAAAAACTGTGTGGTCAAAATGCTAACAACAACCATAAATGAATTCCTTGAGGGGTGTAGTTTCCAAAATGGGGTCATTTTTGGTGGGTTTCCATTGCTTTGATACCTCTGAGGCTCTGCAAATGCGACATGGCACCCGAAAACCAATCCAACAAAATCTGGACTCCAACAAACATATAGCGCTCCTTTCCTTCTGAGCCCTCCCATGGGCCCAAACCGCAGTTTACCACCACAAATGGGGTATTGCCACACTAAGGACAAATTGGGCAACAAAATGGGGTATTTTGTTCCCTGTGAAAATAAGAAATTTTGATCACAAATGACATTTTATTGGAAAAAATGAAATTTTTTTCATTTCAGAGCCCAACTCAAATACGTGCTGTGAAAAAACTGTGCGGTCAAATTGGTAACAACAACCCTAAATGAATTCCTTGAGGGGTGTAGTTTCCAAAATGGGGTCACTATTGGGGGATTCCTACTGTTTTGACACCTCAACACCTCTTCAAACCTGGCATGCTGCCTAAAATATATTCTAATAAAAAAAGAGGACTCAAAATGCACTAGGTGCTTCTTTGCTTCTAGGGCTTGTGTTTTAGTCCACGAGCGCAGTAGAGCCACATGTGGGACATTTCTAAAAACTGCAGAATCTGGACAATACATATTTAGTAGTGTTTCTCTGGTAAAACCTTCTGTCTTACAGAAAAAAAAATGAATAAAATTGAAATTCAGCAAGAAAAATGCAAATTTCACCTCCACTTTGCTTTAATTCCTGTGAAATGCCTGAAGGGTTAAAAAACTTTATAACTGCTGTTTTGAAGACTTTGAGGGGTCTAGTTTTTACCACGAACATGAAGCCCAATGTGTCACGAGAAAACAATCTCAGAATCGCTTGGGTAGGTTTAAGCATTCCGACGTTATTACCACATAAAGTGAAATATGTCAGATTTGAAAAATGGGCTCTGAGCCTTAAAGCCAAAACTAGGCTGCGTCCTTAAGGGGTTAACAGCTGATCGTCGCCGCCGAAGCGACTGTTGCAGGCAAGCAGGCTAGGTGGGAGCGGGAGCTCAGTCACTCGCGACCTGCATCGCCAGCGCCGGAACCGGAAGTCTTTTTGCGCTATTAATTATTTTTTTTTATTTGTTAAAAAAACTTTATTTTACTGTTTTTTACTATTTTTACTTGTCCCCCTAGGGAACTTTAACCAGCGATCGTTAGATCGCTTGCACGATATACTGTAATACTAATGTATTGCAGTATATCGCGTTTCTGACAGTCTCCTAAGAAGCCCTGGTGGACCTGGGGGACTTCATTAGGCCCCCAGGCAGCTGTGCCAACCAACGGCTCCACCCGATCTCGCCGCGCGGGGGGGGGGGGGGGGTACGTTGGGACGTTACAGGGGGTCGCCCCCCTGTTTTTAGTAATTTAAATGGCGTGATCGCTATTGAAAGCGGCATTTAACGGGTTAAACAAGCGGGATCGCGCTCGAACGGGATCTCGCTCGTTACCCGGAAGTGTCGGCTGTAACACACAGCCGACACACTCACTCTATGGAGCGGTCTCAGCCCGTGAGCCCGCTCCATATTCCCCCACCCAGCGTGCGCCGTATATATACGGCTGATGTCGGGAAGGGGTTAAAGGTTGTTTGTCCCTAAACATTGATGGCCTATCCTCAGTATAGCAGACATAGAATGGCGACAGCACACTGCGACACTAATGCCACCTAAACCACTAAATATAAATAAATATGCACTAAAGCTAAATCTACTTACAAATAGGGAGGTTCTTAGTGCACATTTTGATCAAAAAGTGTTAGCCCACCTGCCACGACAAGGCGACCTCTGTAAGGTGGGAACCTACGCTGCACATACACCCAGAACTGGGACTAAGCCTACATATATACCTGGGGATGGTAGGATCCAGCATTGAACTGATTAGAATCACCCAGGGCAGAATGGGAGGAGTGCAAGAACAACAAGTGGAGGCAGTCACTAACCCCACATATATGGATCCTATAAACGCAACAAAAATTGATGGCCTATCCTCAGTATAGGCCATCAATAGCTGATGGGTCGTGGTCAGACTCCCTGGACCCCCACAATCAGCTGTTTTGAAGGGGTGGCAGCCACTCGTATGAGCGCTTACCCGCGGGGGGGGGGGGGTAAGCAGGGGGGAACGATCAGCAGATGAACGAGCAAACCCTCGATCATCTGCTGGTCGTATTGTTTTTAAAAAGTTAAATATTATTGTTGCCGGCACCGCATCTCCATGTGTAAACGAGTAACGACCGCTCGTCCCCATCCATAGCTCTGTGTGACAGGAGCAAACGAGCGCCGATCAACGATGTCACATTGAACGGCACTCGCTGCACCGGCCGGTGTAAAAGGGCCTTTAGGGTCTATTTACACAGTGCCGTCAAATCTCATGAAAAAAAAAAACGTGATTTGACTGCACTGTGAGAATATAGCCTAAAAGCAATGTGTTTTTCATGTTTTGTGCCATTATTTCTCTTTATGTAATTTTTGTAATTACGAAAATCGCAGTAAAAAAATGCAAGGTAAACCCACTTTATTTTCTACAGGTGGGGTCATGGGGGAATGTGAAGGAGGATGGGGCACTCACCAGTTTTGCAGGGTCCTGTCGGCTGTGTCTGGTGGGCGGCTCTCTCCACACGGAGCTGCTTTCATGCTTTTCATGCAGCAGCGTCCCCTACTGTCCTCTCAGGGACCCAGCATTAAAGTTACTTCGGAAGAAGGAACAAAAGGATCTGTTACTTTCTCCAAGTAACTAACGCTGGGGCCCTGATAGAAATGTTTACAGTTACTAACAAGCGGATGGGCCACTTTTTTCCAGCATTGTGGCCGGGCCCCTGACTGCAGTACCAGCTGTACTGCCCTGACGGCGGCCCTGCATACGTCAAATGTCGGGAAGGGGTTAAACATACATTTTCACATGAGCAAATTTGTTTTCATTTACCGTATTGACTGAATGTGACTATGTTGTTGGTACATGCTTGAGAAAGACCCTGAAAGGGTGAATTAAAAAATAAACACTTTTTCTACTGGAGTGCTGCAGTCTCTCTCTCTTTTATTATTTTTATGTTCTTGGTATAATATTTTAAAATTTGGGGCACCACTTGTATTTTGCCCAGAGCCACGCTTTGCCTAAAACCGGCCCTGGTCGTCATGGCGGCCTGGGCTGGAGAAGAAAATAAAAGTGAACGACTCCAATAATGAGGATCAACTAACTTAATAATAGCTCTACCTATCTGCAGGGTTTGGAATTTTTTATTCTATTAGTTACTGAGCACACAACTTAGGGTATGTTCACACGCAGAGCAAATGGTAGCTGAATGCCTACAAACATCTGCCCATTGAAATCAATGGGAAAAACAGTGTTATGTTCAGACGGGGCATTTTTTTTACCCCACTGTTTTAAAAAAAGGTGTGTAAAAAAGTGTTGCGTAACAAGAAGGGTATGTGCACACGATAGCAGGCATTTACGTGTGAAAAGACAGACTGTTTTCAGGAGAAAACAGCTGCCTCGTTTCACACGTAAAAGCTCCTCCTCGTATTATGCGAGGCGTCTGTGACGCTCGTAAATCTTGAGCTGCACTTCATTGAGTTCAATGAAGAACGGCTCAAATTACGTTGCAAAGAAGTGCCCTGCATGTAATGTATATAAGTGTCCTGCACGTCTTTGCCGAGGCAGTCAATTTACGCGTCGTCGTTTGACAGCTGCACAGTACGTCGGCAAACCCATTCAAATGAATGGGCAGATGTTTGCCGACGTATTGTAGCCCTATTTTCAGGCGTAAATCGAGGCATAATACGCCTCGTTTACGCCTGAAAATAGGTCGTGTAAAATGACTGCCTCGGCAAAGAAGTGCAGGACACTTCTTTGCAACGTAATTTGAGCCGTTCTTCATTGAAGTCAATGAAGAGCAGCTCAAGATTTACGAGCGTCAAAGACGCCTCGCATAATGCGAGGAGGAGCTTTTACGTCTGAAACGAAGCAGCTGTTTTCTCCTGAAAACAGTCTGTCTTTTCAGACGTAAAAGCCCCTCATCGTGTGCACATACCCTTACAGGCAACAGTGGTTATATTGGTCTTTGTATAGTGGTAGCGTACACTTGTTTTTGACAGAAAGAGCCAATAAAATCCTGTCCCTGACTGTGTGATTAGGCGCTTCTGTGTTCCACTTTTGTTTTTCTTCTTGTGTTGACAGTGTGGCTTACATATTTAAAGTAGAGGCAACAGGCATGACCAATCAGAAATGCTGCAGAATTATTTTTTTTCCCCGTCTTTCCAGATTTTGATCCTGAATCCGCACCCAATCTCCTACAAAAAAATGAAATAAAAAGTTATCAAACCGTTGCATGTACACCAAAATGGTATTATTAAAAACTACAGCTTATCCCGCAAAAAATAAGTCCTCATACAACTTCATCGACGGAAAAATAAAAAAGTTATGGCTCTCGGAATTTGGCGACACAAAATAAATTTTCTTTTTCACACGTTCACGTCTGTTCGCTGAAATTACGGAGCTGTTTTCAGGCAAAAGCAGCTCCTGAATTTCAGACGTAATGGCATGTGCAGGCGTTTTTCGCAGCATCCATTACGGACGTAATGCTGTTTTTCTATGGAGTCAATGGAAAACGGCTCCAATTACGTCCCAAGTAGTGACTGGCACTTCTTTGACGCGGGCATCTTTTTTACGCGCCGTCTTTTGACAGCGGTGCGTAAAAAAAATGACCGTCTGCACAGTACATCGTAAAACCCATTCAAATGAATGGGCAGATGTATGCCGATGCTTTCAAGCAGTATTTATAAATCCAGGCGTAAAACGCCTGAATTACGTCCGTAAATAGTGCGTGTGAACATACCCTTAGGCTTTTACTTGTAAAAGTAGTAAAATAGAGAAAAACTATATATATTTGGTATTGCCGTAATCATATTGACCCACAGAATAAAGTTAACATGTTTTAATTGTATAGTGAATTCCGTAAAAACGGCGAGCAAAAAACCATGAAGGAATCTCTGTTTTTTTTCATTTTCTACCCCACAAATAATTTTTTTCCCGTTTCCTGGTACATTAGATGCCACAATAAATGGTGCTACGAAAAACTACAACTCGTCCCACAAAAATCAAACCGTCATAGTACTATATCGACTGAAAAATAAAGACATTATGGCTTTTGGAAGGTGGGGAGGAAAAAACGAAAATGAAAATCTGAAAAAGGGCTGCGGCGGGAAGGGTTTAAAAATCACCAGCTGCAACCAGTAGCTCTGGTACCTTCATGTCCCATTATGCTTTGCTCAGGCGTCACAAAAGTTTATATATATATATATCATTCCGGATTGTGAAAGCTGTAGAGTCTCAGATGCTAGTTTAAGGCCTCATACATGGTCGTATTAATAGCACTTCTAGAGAAGTACATGAGGCCTCTACTGTATCTCTGTATGCCTCCATTTTTATATGGAGGCATACAGGTTTTTTTCTGTCCGATTCCGTACAAATCCGACAAAAAAACTGGCATGTTC
This sequence comes from Rhinoderma darwinii, assembly GCF_050947455.1. Taxonomy (NCBI): domain Eukaryota; kingdom Metazoa; phylum Chordata; class Amphibia; order Anura; family Rhinodermatidae; genus Rhinoderma; species Rhinoderma darwinii. The sequence goes on from NC_134687.1 coordinate 482,450,367, forward strand.
CGTCATACTCTGTATGTACTAAAGTATTCTTCTCTAGAGGCAGTGCTTTTAGGGGAGTATACCTCCGCAGATACGGTGCCCAACAGAGCCTGTACCACAGCACACGGAGGCTGCACGGCTCCATACTAAGGAGCTGTTTAGCCTCTGTGCACTGCCATACAGGCTCCATGCCCACGTGCATGAGTGCTGCCCCTAAGTCACAGGAATAGGCACAGAAGAGGCTGCAGGCTGTTGTCTGTGCAGCAGTATGTATGTCAAAGGAAGTGTGCAAACTCCAGCCCACTGCAGGCAGCGGCCGAGATGGCTGGTGGGCAATAGCGTTACATAATTAACAGGAAGAAGTCAGGAAAAGATTCAGTGACAACACCTGAATACACAAATTTTCAGCTGTTACCCAGTACATTCTGGGGTTATTGCAATGTAATGGCCCAGGTACATTCTGCATGACATTTATTATTCAAAAACCAAGTAACAATTCACATGGGAAACTGCTCTAGTAGATGACGACCTTTAGAATTGCAGTTTAAATATTATCAAGACCAGTTTATTTGATGACAAGATACAATTTAGGATTTAATATAAGGGACTGGCACACGAGGTGTTACTGCCACTGTCGCTGCTAACAGAGAATACGAAATACTGCGTCTCTGAGGGTTTGGTTTCCTGTTTGCAAGATGTTTGACTTCATTGCTTCATAGTATGGGCCTGTCTATAGTTTATGGAGAAGCAGGAGGACAGTGAACAACTCTGCTGGTAGCAATGCAGATTGCAGCTTTATTACCAAGACCAACAAAAAAAAAAACATTGATATTTTTAATAATACATTGAGTTGGCCTTGACTATCACAGTTAAGTGAACTTCTGGTTAGGAGCCAGTTCAAAAATTGTATTATTAAAAACATTATGAGCAATTCTTTATAATGTTATTATCTGAGTATGACCCCCTTACAATTAGAAGTAGAAAGAGAATTCCCTGTTGATGACCTGCAATCTATAATGTATACAGTATTACTTAATAAATCATTCAAAAGCAGTCACTATACAGACATCATTCTTGTGGGAAAAACAAAAGCCCTTATTAGGGTATGTTCACACGACTTATTTTCGGCCGTTTTTCAGGCCGTAAACGGCGGAAAAAATCGGAAGCAGAACGTCTCCAAACATCTGCCCATTGATTTCAATGGGAAAAACTGCGTTCTGTTCCGACGGGGGCGTTTTTTTACGCGGCCGTTTTGAAAAAAACTCGCCCGCGAAAAAGTGCATGTCACTTCTTGAGCCATTTTTGGAGCCGTTATTCATTGACTCTATAGAAAAACAGCTCCAAAAACGGCCATAAAAAACGCAGCGAAAAAAGCGAGTTGCTTAAAAAACTTCTGAAAATCAGGAGCTATTTTCCCTTGAAAACAGCTCCGTATGTTCAGATGTTTTTTGCTAAGTGTGTGAACATACCCTTATGCGTTAAACCAGGAGGTTCAATTTCGTGGTGAGCCCATCACCCAAGAACCAACTCATGTGAAGTTGAACTTAAAAAGGTGTTATCCAGCAGGCAAAAACTATTTACTATTGATTTTAGACCAAGAAATAACAGCACTTACTAATTTACTCTCATTTTCAATGTTGCGCCAATCCCCCGTTATGAACCTCAGTCATGTAGCACTGGAAGTTCTGTAGTTTTTTCCTGTGCTGTGACATATAGACACAGCGCCACGTGACTGAGAGCTGCTTTCCCTCCTATTGGTGTCGACTTGTCACTGATCACATGACCGTAAGGGGCTTGAACAGAGTTTGCTAGCACCCTGAGGTCACATGATCATCCCGACACCAACAGGAGGGGAAGGCAAGGGTGAGTAACGGCATCGTGACGTGAAGGCAAGGGGGCGTGTCACTGTGTCTTACAGGGAAGGATAAGGGTATGTTCACACACTTACTAAAAATCGTTTGAAAATACGGAGCTGTTTTCAAGGGAAAACAGCTCCTGAATTTCAGTTGTTTTTTAAGAAAACTCATGTTTTCCGCTGCGTTTTTTACGGCCGTTTTTGGAGCTGTTTTTCAATGAAAAACAGCTCCAAAAACGGCTCAAGATGTTACATGCACTTCTTTTTCGTGGGCGGTTTTTTATGTGGCCGTTTTTAAAAACGGCTGTGTAAAAAATGCCCCGTTGGAACAGAACACTGTATTTCCCAGTGAAATCAATGGGCAGATGTTTGTAGGTGTTCTGCTTTCGATTTTTTCAGCCATTTTTTGGGATGTTTACGGCTGAAAATAGCCCATGTGAACATACTTTCTGGGTATGTTCACACTGACTTATTTCAGCTGTTTTGATTAAAAAACGGCTGAAAATCAGGAGCTGTTTTTCCTTAAAAATTACAGAGCTGTTTTCAGCTGTTTTTGAATATTTACCGATATTTCCAACAAATAACAACAGGAATGAAATGCATCAAACAAGTCCATTGCAAATGGACATCAAAGGGTAAAAGTTAGACTTACATGACAGAACAAAATAAGGTCCAGATAACTGTTCAGGACCAAACTGAAATAGCAGTCTACAGATCTGGCATAAATCAACACAATCCAAGTGAATACAGTGGGCTAACATACAGCCTATCTTTATGGAAGACAATTATATTTACTTTTTAGCCAAGGTGACCACATCTTCTCATATTTGAGATAGGAATGATCCTTATACGCTATCATCCGTTCATGAGAGCATGTACTATTAACATGAGCAATTATTTCCTGTAAGGAGGGGATTGTAGGGCTTTTCCAATATCTAGTTATGACTAAGTTGCGAGAAATAAATGGGCTGATATGATTTTATATTCGGATGGTAGGGAATTAATGTCAAGAAGTAGTAATGCTAAAGCTGGAGAAGGGGTAACAGGTTTCCCCACAAGCGTAAATAATAGATCGAAGGAAGAATTCCAAAGATCCGAGAGGAATGGACATTTCCACAAAATGTGAAAAGGGTGCCTCTACAGCCACAATTCCTCCAACAAAAGTAGGATGCATTAGGGAACATGTGTTGGAGTCTGTCTGGTGTATAGTACCATCTGAGTATTGTTTTCATTATTAACTCATAATGAAGTGTACATCTTAAGTTTTTAGTCATAAAGGCCAGAGCAGTTGTCCAGCTAGTAGTAGAGTATACTTGTGCGAGCTCCCTCTCCCAAGCCAGAAACGGTGAAGCCTTCTCAAATGTAGCCTTAGATGCCAACATATCATATAAAGGACGTATGCCCTTATTATGGGTAACAGATTGAGACCATAGGTGAAGTATATCCGAACTCGCCATGATTTGGAAAGGGTGATCAGATTGTAAAAGGTGTCTAATGCGAAGGTATTTGTAAAATTCCCTATGGGGAATGCCATAGCTAGTATGAAGGTAAGAAAATTGAAATAATTGGTCCTTATCCATAAGAGATTGCAATGGGTTCAAACCACAATTTTTCCATATTCGAAGGTCTAGGTCTGGGAGAAGAAGCTCAAGAGACTCTATAGGAGCACAAGAAAGTAGCGAAATTGAAGACCGTGAACTTAGCAAATGAAACTGTTTCCAATTCTGGATAGAAACTGACAAAAAGTAAGGAAGAGAGATAGGCGGTGAGCAGGTTGTTAGATTCGTTATTAGCAAAGCTTTTAAATTGTGTTGTGGAGCTAGGGAAGTTTCAATATGCACCCAATGTTGTGAAGTATCTCCCTTCCACCAGTATTTTAACTGAGAGATCTGTGTAGCTACATAATAATGATGTAAGTTAGGTAAGCCCAGGCCTCCAACCTTCCTACCCTTGTTCAGTACTTTAGCTGCTATACGGGGTTTTCCTTTTTTCCAAATGTAGGAGTTAAGTAATTTATGGGCTTTGGTAAAGAAAGAGGAAGGTAGAGCTATCGGTAATGTGCGGAATAAATATAATAATTTAGGAAGCACCAACATTTAAAATGCTGCTATTCTGCCTATCCATGAGATTTCCTGGGACTCTAGACTAGACATATCCTTATCCATTATCGCTAGCATAGGGAGATAGTTCGCCTGATAAAGATTGGTAGTCTTGGAGGTGATATTAATCCCTAAATATTTAATTTGGTCACTTTGCAAATCAAGAGGGAAGCGATTATGTAATGACCAAGTCTGCTGCAGAGCAATGTATAGGCAAGGCCTGTGACTTACCCCAATTGACTTTATATTGAGACAGGGCGCTAAATATTTCTATGAGATCAAAAGCCGCCCTCAATGATAGATCCGGGTTCTCCACTGTCAGTATTATATCATCTGCATATAAAGAGATGCAATGGGAATGATCTCCTATCTTAATACCTTGTATCTCTGGATGTCCTCTAATGGCTTGTGCCAGTGGTTCTATAGAAAGAGCAAAAATTAAAGGGGATAGCGGGCAACCTTGCCTGGTCCCATTCGTTATTAAGAACTCATCTGAGGTTGTTCCATTTACAAACACCCGCACTGAGGGAGAAGCATATAGAGCTTTAATGGCCTGTATAATAGAACCTTCAAATCCCATCTCCTCCAGGACCGAGAAGACAAATGACCAATTCACACGGTCAAATGCCTTCTCGGCATCCAACGTTACCGCAACAGCCAAAGTCTTACTAGCTATCAAATGTTCTACTATGTTAAGGATTCTCCGAGTATTATCTGGGGCCTATCGACCTTTCACGAATCCTGCTTGATCCTGGTGCACTAGGGAAGGTATGATAGGTGCCAGGCGCTTGGCCAATATATTTTTATATAGGTCGGAAGTTTTGAGGTGAATCTGGTAATTTCCCTGGTTCAGGGAGAGTTATTATGACAGCATTCAGCATTTCTTTAGGGAAGGAACCTTGTGTTATGGCATGTTGTAAGGTATTATATAGATGAGGCAAAAGGGGCTCCTCAAAAGTCTTGTAATATAATCCTGAAAGGCCATTAGGGCCAGGTGCTTTATGTAACGGAAGAGACCTAATTGTCTTGGATATTTCCGTTTCCATAATGGGAAGGTATAAAGCATTTAATTGATCCAACGATAATCTTGGGAGGCCTAAAGTATTTAAGACATCTTTAGTGACTGATGAAGGGTTTGTACAGCTAAAGGTGACGGTTGTAAGTTGTAGAGGGAGTTATAATATTCCATGAATTTATTAGCTATATCCCTAGGAGCATACAGTTTAGTGGGTGTGGGAGAGTCAACAAGGAAGGGGATTTTACTTTTCACTGCCCTCTTCTTTAATCTCTGAGCCAAAAGCTTGCCCGCCTTATTGTCCTGAGCAGAGGCGTAGCTAGGTTCTCCAGCACCCAGGGAAAAGATTCAGTTTGGCGCCCCCCCCCCAACCTCTTTCCCGACATCTCCTACCCCCTCGCCGTGTTTGTTTTCTCTGCCAATCGACGTGTCATTTCTTTTTATGTAACGCGAGAATAAAAACATTTGTACATTTTACAAGCAATATGGTTCTATACACAACACAAGAACCAAGCTCGGTACATATATACAGCCCCAGAACAAATACAGCTCAATTTAGTGCTACCCCTGCCGTATAGGTATGTACGGCGTAAAACTACAGCTCCCAGCATGGCCCGAACAATGATAAGGATATGCTGGGAGATGTATTTTCACAAAAAATAAATCATATTATAATCATATCACCCATCATCTCACTGCAGATCACACAGTGACTACATTACTGATTAGAGGCAGAATAAACATTTACATTGAGTGACTCACCGGTGACGTCTCAGATTCGTGTTATTTTACTCCATCCGGTCCAGACCTCTATGACGACTTCTCCCGGTCACAGCCCATTTCTGCAGTTTGCCGCTCACATGTCTTCAGCTTCTCACTTTACCAACATTTCTGCACCTATAAATAAATATAAAGTTATCATTATACCACACACTACACCCCTAAATATAATAGCGCCATACACTGCACCTCTAATTATAATAGCACCATACACCGTGTCCCACACACTCACACTGTGCCCCCTGTAGATAGTGCCTGCCATAGAGCCCCCTGTAGATAGTGCCCCCCATATAGCCCACCACTGTATATAGTGTTCCACAAATAGCTCCCCCTATAGTGCTCTACAGATAGCCCACCCTGTATATAGTGCCCCACAAATAACTCCCCCTATAGTGCTCTACAGATAGCCCACCTCTGTATATAGTGCTCTACAGATAGCCCACCCCTGTATATAGCCCCCTGTAGATATAGCCTACCCCTGTATATAGTGCTCCACATATAGTCCACCCCTGTATAAAGTGTTTCACAGAAAGCCCACCCCTGTATATAGCCCCCTTGTACATATAGTTCACCCCTGTATATAGTGCTCCACTAGATTATACAGGGGTGGGCTATCTGTGGAGCACTATATACAGGGGTGGACTATATGTACAAGGGGGCTATATACAGGGGTGGGCTTTCTGTGGAGCACTATAGGGGGAGCTATTTGTGGGATACTATATACAGGGGTGGGCTATATCTACAGGGGGACCATATCTACAGGGGGACCATATCTACAGGGGTGGGCTATATACAGGGCTGGGCTATATACAGGGCTGGGCTATATCTACAGGGGTGGGCTATATCTACAGGGATGGGCTATATCTAGGGGTGGGCTATATCTACAGGGGTGGGCTATATACAGGGCTGGGCTATATACAGGGCTGGGCTATATCTACAGGGGGGCTATATCTACAGGGGGCTATATCTACAGGGGGGCTATCTATGGAGCACCATATACAGGGGTGGGCTATATCTACAGGGGGCTATATACTATATAGCCCCCCTGTAGCTATAGCCCACCCCTGTATATGGTGCTCCATAGATAGCCCACCCCAGTATATAGCCCCCCCTGTATATAGCCCAGCCCTGTATATAGCCCAGCCCTGTATATAGCCCAGCCCTGTAGATATAGCCCCCCCTGTAGATGTAGCCCCCTGTAGATATAGCCCACCCTATAGATATAGTCCCCCTGTAGATATAGCCCAGCCCTGTATATAGCCCAGCCCTGTATATAGCCCACCCCTGTAGATATGGTCCCCCTGTATATAGCCCAGCCCTGTAGATATAGCCCCCCCTGTAGATATAGCCCCCTGTAGATATAGCCCACCCTATAGATATAGTCCCCCTGTAGATATAGCCCAGCCCTGTATATAGCCCAGCCCTGTATATAGCCCACCCCTGTAGATATGGTCCCCCCCGTAGATATGGTCCCCCTGTATATAGCCCACCCCCTGTAGATATGGTCCCCCTGTAGATATAGTCCCCCTGTATATAGCCCACCCCCTGTAGATATGGTCCCCCTGTAGATTTAGTCCCCCTGTATATAGCCCACCCCTGTAGATATGGTCCCCCTGTATATAGCCCAGCCCTGTAGATATAGCCCAGCCCTGTATATATAGCCCCCCCTGTAGATATAGCCCCCTGTAGATATAGCCCCCTGTAGATATAGTCCCCCTGTAGATTTAGCCCCCTTGTAGATATAGCCCAGCCCTGTATATAGCCCAGCCCTGTATATAGCCCAGCCCTGTATATAGCCCACCCCTGTAGATATGGTCCCCCTGTAGATATGGTCCCCCTGTATATAGCCCACCCCCTGTAGATATGGTCCCCCTGTAGATTTAGTCCCCCTGTATATAGCCCACCCCTGTAGATATGGTCCCCCTGTATATAGCCCAGCCCTGTAGATATAGCCCCCCCTGTAGATATAGCCCCCTGTAGATATAGCCCCCTGTAGATATAGTCCCCCTGTAGATTTAGCCCCCTTGTAGATATAGCCCAGCCCTGTATATAGCCCAGCCCTGTATATAGCCCAGCCCTGTATATAGCCCACCCCTGTAGATATGGTCCCCCTGTAGATATGGTCCCCCTGTATATAGCCCACCCCCTGTAGATATGGTCCCCCTGTAGATATAGTCCCCCTGTATATAGCCCACCCCTGTAGATATGGTCCCCCTGTATATAGCCCACCCCCTGTATATAGCCCACCCCCTGTAGATATAGTCCCCCTGTATAAAGCCCACCCCCTGTAGATATAGTCCCCCTGTATATAGCCCACCCCCTGTAGATATAGTCCCCCTGTAGATATAGCCCCCCTGTAGATATAGTCCCCCTGTATATAGCCCACCCCTGTAGATATAGTCCCCCTGTAGATAGACACCCCCCCCGTAGATATAGCCCCCCTGTAGATATAGTCGTCCCCCCCCGCAGATACAGCCACACTTTTATTACAATTAAAAAAATAAAACGATTCAAACTCACCTTATTCCCGCTCCCACGCCGTCCGGAAGCCATGGAGACCTGCTCTCTTCTGCGCAGGTCTCCAGGGGGTTGAACGCGGCGTCTATGAAAGGCGCTGATTGGCTGGGCAGGATGACTTTCTCTGTCAGTCAGTCAGCGCCTTTCATCGACAGAAGCGTCACTGGTACAAAAGGTACCAGTCGCTTCATTCGTGGAAAGCGCTGAATGGCTGGGCACGGAACGTGCCCGGTCATTCATTGCTTCTAATTGTACCTGTGTCCTTGCGACACAGGTACAATTACAGTGCAGGAGGAGGGGGCGCTGGCGCCCCCCTCTGAACTGCGCCCGGGGCACATGCCCCGTCTGCCCCCCCTAGCTACGCCCCTGGTCCTGAGAGTAATATTGAGCTTTGACAGATCTTAGGTTTTTCTCGTATTTATACATTAAGCAGTCTTTAAATTAAATACAAAGAATCCGGAGTTTCTCTATGTTAGCTAACGAGACATCAGATTTATTGAGAGCTTCCATAATCCTCAGCTGGGCTAATACCTCATCAAATTTACGTTCCCTTTCCTTTTTAGCTCTATATCCCTATTTAATAAATAGCCCTCTTACGTATGCCTTGTGAGCGTTCCACAATATAAGCGCGTCTTGTAAAGAGTTAACATTTAAAAAGAAATATTCTTCAATACCTTTGCGAATTTCGTCTCTATACCTAGAATCAGACATAAGGTATTATTCCTCCATAAACATTGAGAGGAACTTCTGTGTGATTCATCCACTACCAAAGTAATGGCAGCATGGTCTGACCATTTAATCAGTTCAATTGTAGAACGTGTTTCCTTTTGTAAAATGGATCTATCAGTGAAGAAGTAATCGATTCGGGAGTAGGATTTGTGCACTGGGGAGAAATAAGTGTAATCGCGTTCTGAGTCGTGTTGTATCCACCACACATCATACATGTCATTCTCATGTAGCCATTGGGACAGTGAGTGAGAGTGGGATCTATGCGCGAGCAGAGGGTCATGAATAGTATTGAAATCTCCGCACACCACCAACTCTCCTCTCCTCACCTTATTGATCTTGGCAAAGAGTTTATGGAGAAAACAGAGCTGATGTGTATTCGGTACATACACCACCACTACTGTAAGGACAATGTTGTTAAATTCACCTACTTGAATAAGAAATCTTCCACATGGATCACTTAAGGACTATAGAGGATTAAACGCTACCGTGTTTTTAATGGCTAAGAGCACACCTCTTTGTTTTTTATTGTGAGTGGACATAACAACTCTAGAGAACTGGGGGTGTTTGATTCTATGAGCATCCCTCTCCAAAATGTGCGTCTCCTGAGCGCAGAAAACGTCACATCCTAGAGAAAGCGCTTCCCTCCACATAAAAGCCCTTTTGTGGGGGCTGTTCAAGCCTTTAACATTCAACGAGGCAAACCTAATCATCGTAGGACATCAGATAGAATGCTGTGGAGTGAAAACATGCAATACAATGTAAAAAAAATAATTTTTGAGGTATTTTTTTTGAGCCGTATTTTTGAGCTGTTTTTTCATTGACACTATGAAAAACGGCTCAAGAAGTGACATGCTCCTTTTTATGCAGCGTCTTTTTGCGTGCTGTTTTTTTAAAACAGCGGCGTAAGAAAACGCCCCATCGGAACCAACACAGTTTTTCGCATTGATTTCAATGGGAAGCTGTTTGTTGGTTGTTGTTTCAATAGTGTTTTTCCAGGCGTATTTCGAGGTGTTTACGCCCCGAAATACGCCTGAAAACAATGAGTGTGAACATAACCTAAATCTTGCCTCTAACCAGGAAGTAAGGCAGCAGCACGTCTGTCGGATCCAGGATTGTTGAGTAATGAAATATTGAACTTTTACACAGTGGTTATACATGGTTCTACGTAAATTATGTTTAATTGTATTTTTGGCTCTTTTTCTTCCCGCCAGATAACCCCTTTAATAACCCAAGAGCTAGCTAGTAGCTTTAAGCATAGAGACATAACAAAAAGCATGGAAATATATAGAAGAGAGAGAAGAAAAAGCGAGAGAAGAGAAAAGAGGAAGAGGGGGGGGGGGGGGGTTGGTTGATTAAGAATAAAAAGGAAAGTTATAGAAGTGTCCAAGACCAAGCATGGGTTGTATGGTTCATCTACGACCAACCCAAACTAGTCCTTATGTCAGACAGGCATAGAAGGGAGGCCCCGCCTTAAAAAAAGACCAGGGAAGCCATGTGCGCATAACCTGGTTGGATCTATCCTGATCCTGAGACATAAGGGATTCCATGCGGCATTACAGATAATTTTCCAATTCAGTAATCCACTCCCTCACAGTGCGGGTTTAAGCAGACTACCACCGTCTGGGAATGACTCTATGAGCATCTGTCAAAAATTTATGAAGAAGACCTTCATTAATGACAGAAATTTGTCCAAGTGCAGAAGATCAGGACATCTGTACCATCTCGACAGAATTATGAAAATTATTTTCCTGGGCATGATAGGCCATTGCCATGTTATGTGTTAAGATGAAAATGTTTGTCCAATCCATCCGAAGTTTCCACTAACTATGGTATTTGGGCTGTAGATTTTTCCATGAGCAGGCCATATAGCAGAGACACCACATGAGTAGGCGTAGGGGATTGTAGTAGTATGGACTCAAACTCAGTAGGGTCAACAGCAGATAGTCCATCAGGCAATATGGATCTGAGAAAAGTTTGAAGCTGAGCATAAGCTAACCATCAAAGAGTCCTCTCCAGGCAGGTCCCCTATAAAGCCCAGAATGAAGGGAGATGCGCCTCATCAGACATCACCTGACAGTGATGGTATAGTCATGAGCCCTCCACACTAAGAACAGCTCCCTATCCACAGCAGGGGGGAAGGCAGGATTATAAAATAGCAGACTTATAATCTTGGGTTTATGGGACAATCCCCACTTAATATGTGTTTTATCCCAAAAGCCAAGAAAGTGATGAATCAATAGAGGAAGATCAGTGGCTTTTGGTCAGCTGGAAGCACCCAGGGCAAGGATTCAAAAGACAGGGAGGTAACGGACCTCTCAATGCCCACCCATTGTTTATTGTCTTTGTTATGGAACCAATCTACCAATCTCAGCAGGAGGGATGCCTGCGGATTTAACTCTGTAATTTGATTTGAGCTTGGTTTGTATAATGCAGTTCTCCCTAACCAGTGGCTTCCTTGAACTTGATATTAGGGTGAAAACCAAACCACTGGCAGCTAACACTAGAGTAAAAGTCATTACTAGGCCATATGCTTAATTTTCACTACTCAACACAATCTGTCATATCTGAAAGTGGCTTGCGAGCAACAAAAGCTTGGGGACCACTGGTATAAGGTATACCCTGTCCTGTTGGCAAGGGGTTTCCTTCCCTTTGCTGAGATTCACTCACATACTTGCTAAGGGGGGATTCACACGAGCGTGTATTCAGTCCGTGCGGGCCGCGTGGTTTTCACGCGGCACGCATGGACCAATACAAGTCTATGGGGCAGTACAGACAGTCCGTGCTTTTTGCGCAGCGTTTGTCTGCTGCGCAAAAAGCGCGACAGGTTCAATAACTCTGCATATTTCACGCATCACGCACCCATTGAAGTCAATGGGTGCGTGAAAATCACGCGCACTACACGGAAGCACTTCCGTGGGACGAGCGTGATTCGCGCAACAGCAGTGAAAAGGATGAATGAAAACAGAAAAGCACCACGTGCTTTTCTGTTTCCGAACATCCAAACGGAGTGTCTTTGCGATGAGCGAAGCCGGACAAGCGAACCGAACTTCACCGGGTTCGGCCGAACTCGTTTTGGCCGAACCCGGCAAAAAAATTATCGGTACGCGACGTCAGGAGATAGTCACTGTCCATGGTGCTGAAAGAGTTAAACTGTTTCAGCACCATGGACCGTGACTTCCGATCCCAATATACATGAACCTGTAGAAAAAAAAACGAAGTTCTGACTTACCGCTAACTCCCGGCTTCTTCCTCCAGTCTGACCTCCCGGGATGACAATTAAGTCCAAGTGACAGCTCCAGCCAATCACAGGCCAAGCACAGGCTGCAGCGGTCACATGGACTGGCGCGTCATCCAGGGAGGTGGGGCCCGATGTCAAGAGAGGCGCGTCACCAAGGACGCGTCACCAAGGCAACGACCGGGAAGTTCTCGGTAAGTACGAACTTTTTCTTTTTTTTTTACAGGTTTTGCGATATTGTGTTCGCCATTCACTGTCGAGGATGCTGAAAGAGTTAGATCTTTCAGCACCTTGGACAGTGACGGCCGTCGACTAGCCTCATCTCTATGATGGCGGCTGCGTGAAAATCACGCAGCCGCGCATCAGACACGGATGACATACGCAGCTGTCAAATGGTTTTTGCGCGCGCAAAACGCAGCGTAGTTTGCGCGCGCAAAAACGCAACGTTCGTCTGTATCTGCCCTAACTGTTATGATTTTTGTTGGACTTTCCAGTGAACCAAAGCACAAAAAGGGACGTGTTTATGTTAATTTGCATTAAAATGGCAGTTTGACAGTCATAACAGGCAGGGACTAAAATGTCTGGACTCCTGGTTTTGGCAAAAATTTGGAAGCTGAGAAGAACCACAGATACAGTTGTTGGGACAAGCCTTAAATGTAATGTAAAGAACATCAGAGAATGTAATTCAGCAGTGCAATATAATTTTATAGAGTATAAGCAGGAAAGCTTTTTTTCTTTTATGTTTTAGCCTGTTCATATTCAAGTTCAAGCATGAATCAGCAGAGAATCTTTTAATCCATTCCAATACATAGTAAACCCAAGTCCTCAACTTTAGTTTATTTACATATAAGCAATGTCAAACTCATAATAATCTTTTATAGGACTGTGGAATTTCTGTGGCAGATTCAATGTTTGATCACTGCCTGTAATCTCTTCCAGAAAATTATCTCTTTGCTCTCTCTTTTAAAATTTGAGGTTTTTTTTAGTCTTTATTAAAAAAAAATCACTTTATAATAAAAAGTTATGCAACTTCTTTTTAACTTAATTACCGTTAAATACCCTTCTCATTGCGTCCATTGGGGGACACAGGTGGTATAGTTGTAGCCACTAGGAGGTGGACACTAAAGTGTTTGCTCTTCTTACTAGTTATACCACATCCTGCAGACACTGAGCTAAGCAGTTTGTACAGAAGCAACCAAAAAAGAAAAAAACATTGGGCAGTTGCCGTGTCCCCCAATAATTGCAGTAAGTAGAAAAAAATCCTGTGTCAATGGGAAACATTGGTGACCTTGGGACACTCCGAAGCAGTGCCTAGGTTTGGGAAAGAATAAATACTGAGAGCAGACTAGTGCACCATTGTCTGAAACACCCGGCGAACGAGAGACTCATCGAAGGACGCAAAGGTGTGCACCCTGTAGAAAATTGAGAATATGTGGAGGGGAAGACCAGGTAGAAGCTTTTGCACACCTGTAGAGTCGAGGCACGGTTCACCTCTTTGGTGGAGTGGGCTGTCAAGCGGAAGGAAGGTTCTTTGTCCCTTGTACAATACATCTCATTAATTGTGGATCGGATCCAGCAAGCTATGGTTTTCTTATATGCTGCCAGACCCTGTTTAGGACCATCTGAAATTACATAGATAGAATCAGAATGGTGGATAGGGGATATTTTCGCAAGATAAGCTTTTAATGCACACACAACATCCAGGTTGTGAATGGAACAGTCCCTAAGTTGGAGGAGACGAGGGACAGAAGTAGGAGAAATCAATGTCTTCATTGATCTGGAAAGTTGACCCTCACCTTGGGAAAAATAGTAGGGACAAGACTGAGGACTACTTTGTCCTGGTGGACGATAGGGAGTCACCCCATGGGGTACCCCTTTGGGAAGAGTACGTACGGCTGACATGGCACCCAATGTGCGTTAGAATAAAATGGAAAGGGCGGGCACCTGTACCGTAAGCGAGCTAAGGCATTACATCTAAAAAAAAAAAAAGAGCAGATAAGGAAGGCAGAAATGCAATGGAGGAAGAGATTTCTCGTCGCACCAATGGATAAAAAAGACTTCCAAGCCCTGTGGTAGATCCGTGAAGAAGACGGTTTTCTTCAGCATAGTCTGAATGACCTGCTCAGAGAAGCCAAGCAATCTCAATATGGCCGCCTCAACAGCCATGCCGTTAAAGCAGTAGCTCCTCTCAAAAAAACATCCTCTCGAAGAGGAAGATGTCAGGTATATAAGAATAAGCAGTTCTGGCATATTTACAGGGTCTGCTGCGCAGTGGGTCAGCAGGGGAAGCGACCTCGCAGTTGGAGGAACCAGAAGTTTGGTCAGGCAGGCAGCACAGGCTGTCTAGCATGAGGTAGCGTGAGGTCTGATACCATCAAGGAGAGGCAGCACACCAATTTCGATTATGACTACTAAGGTGGCTGACCTGTGGGCACCGGGTGTAGAGGTTCACTAACAGACTAGTCCCAGACTAGTAGAGTAGAGGGGATCAGATTGGCTGCACTGAAATTTAGTAGAACAGCTAGAGAAGGCAAAATATGTAGCCACGGCCAATACCTGCTGGGGTGCTTCACCTCTGGGCACTGAAATAATGAAAAAACACTATTACTCCACTGTATATAGTGTGTAATTAGGCTGGGGCAACTATGTTGCTGTGTGAATCTAAGAGCTGTAGGGACAGCTCAGCACTAAATAGTGGTCAAAGGCTGCAGTAGCAACGCAGGTGTAATAAGTAGTAAGAAGAGCAAACAGTCCTACCTGGAGCTAGAAGAAAGAACCTTGGGGGAGGGGCGAACTTCTCATCAAAGGTGTCTGTGCGGGATAACTACTGCTGAAAGGAAAGAGCTACTGGAAGCCGTGCTGCCAATGAGGAGGAAGTAAAACAGCGTACTGCCTGCTGACAGGATACCTGACCTGAAGCTGCCCCCCCCCCCCAAAACTGCAGCCTAGCAATCAAGGGACTAAATTTATGTGCCAGACGGGCCAGCGCAGAGCCTTCCAGTCATGTTTATGACCAGGAAAGGGCTAAAAATTAGGAAGGTGTTGTCAGAAAAGGAGAGAGGACTGAGGTGAAATTGCCTTTGATAGTGATGACAGTCAGTACAGGGGTTATAGAAAGGATCCCTGCTGTAAGTAACCTCACCAAGAAGGAAATTAGTAAAAGTTAGCAGATCCTATGAAGGGGATTGAGGGTACTATACTCACATCAGAATATGTACCACTTTTTGATGTAACCCTTCACATTTGGCTCCCAGGAATCCAGCAGGGTCAATTTACGTGTCTCCCCTTGGAAAGCCAACTGGAAATATGAGTGACCCCATGGCTTTTGGGTAATAGGAGAGTAGGAGCTCTGTTGTGCCTCCTTTTTTTCTGGGAGGTAGGGCAGGCGTTCCCACTTCTCATAGTGTGGTAACAGGGTGATTTAGTCAACCCTATTCCTAACCTAAATTTAAAAAAAAGAGTAGTTGGACCTGCCGAGCAGGAAGGTCTGCCTCCTAAGATAATTAGCTCAGTGGTGTATAGCCTGGTAGGAGGAGCTAACACTTTTCTTACTTAGTACCCATCTCCTAATGGCAGCAGCTGGGCCGTACCGCATAGCGGGATAGCAGCTGGCCAAACAGGTACAATACAAAGTCTATAGTCCAGAAAGGGTACCTGAGGCAATGCAGACAGTAGCGGTGATTCAGGCTGAAGATAAGGCTTCGGCAGTAGACGCAGTAGATGCAGCGGAAGACATAACTTGACTTCAACTCCAGACGGCACAGAGGCAAGGTAGCGCGGTAGCACAGGATACAGGGTACAGGCAGCAGGAACGGGTAACACTGGGAACTGGAAGACACTAGGAGACCATTTGCAAGACAAACTTTAGGTACACAAAAACACTCAGGCATTGATCAAGCGGGCAGAGCCCTTTTTATAGTCCAGCAGCACTCTGGACTTGATTGCAGATTTCCTGCAATTGTGCGCGGACTGGCCGATTAAGGCTGTGCACACGCGGGCGCGCGCACCCTGAGGGAGACCGTCTCAGATCCAGGAAGTGAGTGCCGGCGTCTCACAGGTGGAAGACGCTGCAGGGAACTCACGTGTCCATGGCCGCGGCTGTCGGAGGGTAAGTCAGAACGACGGGCCGCGGCCATAGACGTTACAGTATCCCCCCTCATACGCCCCCTCTTCTTGGGACCAGAGCGGGAGAGAAACTTCTTCACGAGGACAGGGGCATCGATGTTCTCCTATGGCTCCCAAGACCTCTCTTCTGGACCGAATCCCATCCAATCCACCAAATAAAACATCATTCCTCCCACTTTCTTGGTCGCCAGGATCTCCCTTACTTCGAAAATCCCTAACGAACTGCCAGGAGCCACTGCGCAACTAGGAGTCCTGGAGTAGCGGTTCAGGACCACAGGCTTCAGCAGGGAGACATGGAAGGAGTTAGGGATCTTGAGAGTAGGAGGCAGCCGCAGCTTGTAAGATACCGGGTTAATCTGTAGCAGGATCTCGAAGGGTCCAAGGAACCTGGGAGCAAACTTGCAGGACGGCACCCTCAGCCGGATATTCCTGGAAGACAGCCAGACCTTCATACCTGGAAGAAACTGAGGAGGTTCTCGTCTTCTAGTCTCTGCCTTTCTCTTCATGCGGTCCACCGCCAGCAGAATAGAAGATCGGGTCTGTTGCAATATCTACAGAAAGTCCCTGAAGGTAGAGCCAGCTGCAGGCACCTGGGACATAGTAGGGACAGGAAGAGGTATTCGAGGATGTTGGCCGTAGACGATGAAGAACGGACTGGAGGTGGTGGACTCACTAGTATGGTTATTGTAGGAGAACTCAGCCCACGGGAGCAGCTGCACCCAGTCATCATGCCGCCTGGAGACAAAGTGCCGCAGATAGTTCCCTATAATCTGGTTAACCCTCTCGACTTGACCATTGGACTGGGGATGATAGGCCGAGGAGAAGTCCATCTTTACACCGAGGAGACCGCAGAGTGCTCTCCAGAACTTCGAGGTGAACTGGACCCCTCGACCCGAGACAATATGCAGGGGCAAGCCGTGGAGACGGAAGATGTGTTGAACTAAGAGGTCGGCCAGTCGAGCAGCAGAAGGCAGGCCAGTCAGGGGAACAAAATGAGCCATTTTAGAAAATCGATCCACCACTACCTAGATCACACTGCATCCCGCAGAGAGAGGCAGATCTGTGACAAAGTCCATAGCAACATGCTGCCAGGGGGCATTTGGCACAGGCAGTAGTTGGAGCAGACCGGCTGGTCTGGGTGGGCAACTTTGTTTGCAGCGCATACCGTACAGGAGGAGACAAAGTCCATGACGTCTTTGGGCAGCGTGGGCCACCAGAACTGACGGGCAATTAGGTTTTGGTTCTTACGGGCACCCGCGTGACCTGCCAGCTTGGAACTGTGACCCCAGCGAAGGATTCTTCCTCTGTCTGCCAGACGGACAAAAGTCCTTCCAGGAGGAATGTCTCTAACTTGCAGAGGGTTAACAGAGAAGATGCAGGAAGTATTCTGTGGGGACTCCACAGTGTCCTCTGTTTCAAACGACCTAGACAAGGCATCGGCCCTCACATTCTTGTCGGCAGGTCGGTAGTAGAGTTCGGACCGGAACCGAGCAAAGAACAACGACCACCTGCCTTGACGAGGATTCAGCCGTTGAGCCGTTTGTAGATAGGTCAGGTTCTTGTGGTCCGTGAAGACCAGGATAGGATGAGCTGCGCCTTCCAGTAGGTATCTCCACTCCTGCAGAGCCAGCTTGATGGCCAGTAACTCCCGATCCCCATTCGAGTAGTTGCGCTCTGCGGGAGAAAACAGAATAGTAGCCACATACCACAGTCTTGCCTTTCGAACCTCTCTGGAACAAAAGTGCACCGGCACCAACAGAGGAAGCGTCCACCTCTAGTGAAAACTGTAGGGATACATCAGGGGATGAAGAATTGAGGCTAACGTGAAGGCCTTTTTTAAGGTTTTAAATGCGGCTTCTGCTTCTCAAGTCCACACGTTGGCATTCATGCCATTTTTAGTGAGGGTAGAGATGGGGGCTGTAAATGAAGAGAAGTTGGGAATGAACAGCCGGTAGAAGTTGGCAAATCCCAGGAAACGTTGTATGGCCCTTAAGCCTTGGGGGCGTAGCCATTCCAGGACAATCTTTCCCTTCTCAGGGTCCATTCTCCTGATCGGAGATAATATAGCCCAGGAAGGGTAGACACTTCTTCTCAAACACGCACTTCTCCAGCTTGGCATAAAGATGATTCTCCCTTAATCGAAGCAACACCTGGCGGACATGACTCTGATGAGTTACAAGATCTGGGGAAAAAATCAAAATGTCATCGAGATACACCAAAACACAGATATAGAGGAGATCACGAAAAATGGCATTGACAAATTCTTGAAACACTGCAGGGGCGTTACACAGGCCGAAGGGCATGACCAGATATTCGTAGTGTCCATCACGTGTATTGAATGCAGTCTTCCACTCATCACCCTGATGAATCCGGATTAAATTGTAGGCCCCCCGCAGGTCTAGTTTAGAAAAAAAATGTGCCCCCCCGTATGCGATCAAACAGTTCCGAAATCAAAGGCAATGGGTACCTGTTCTTCACCGTGATCTGGTTGGGGCCCTGGTAGTCAATGCAGGGTCGGAGGGATCCATCCTTCTTCTTGACAAAGAAAAACCCGGCTCCGGCCGGGGATGAGGATTTGCGTATGAAGCCCCTCTCCAGATTCTCCTTAATGTAGGCAGACATAGACTGGGTCTCAGGCAAGGAGAGAGGGTATACTCTACCGAGAGGAGGGGACGAATCAGGAACCAAGTCGATAGGGCAATCATATGCTCGATGTGGTGGCAATGTCTCTGCTTCCTTCTTGTTGAAGACATCTGAGAACAGAGAGTAACAAGGAGGCAACCCTGCCAGTGTCTGATGAGGAGGAGACTGAGGCGGATGGATACGCACTAGACAGCAGTCGAGACACTTGGGAACCCACTGGAGAACCTCTCCAGAGTTCCAATCCAGGATAGGGGCATGTAGACAGAGCCAAGGCAAACCCAGCAGCACAGGGTTGAAGGTCTTGGGCAGGACAAACAGGGAGATGAGTTCAGAGTGAAGAACTCCCACTTGGAGTCTTAACGGCTTGGTCACAGACAAAACTGGGTCAGGCAATGGCAGTCCATCTACCGAGGCAACGATCAACGGCCTTTCCAGGTCCAGGTAGGCAGAGACCGGATGGGGCCTCTCGCCAGCAACGATGGTCACAGGAATGAACAGTTTGGAGGAGAGTTCTCTTTTAAATGCGGTATCGCCCAGGTTTGTCTCTCCAGGCAATCCTAGGCGTTGTTTTTTTTTGGGCTTCTCGGGGACACAGACGCACGACAACATGGCCAGCGAGGCCGCAATATAAACAGAGTCCAGAGGTGCGCCTGCGCTGTTTCTCTTGAACGGACAGTTTAAGCCGATCCACCTGCATCGGAGCAGTAGAGGAAGGCAAGAGGGGTTGCTGGAAGTTGGTCGCCAGTCTAGGAAGCCGTCTCTCCTGTCGAACTTCTTGAGATCTCTCTCTAAGCCTTATGTCCACTCGAGTAGCAAGGTCGTCCAAGGCAGGCGGTAGATCTCGAGCAGCAAGTTCGTCCTTGATCTCGGGCGATAGGCCATGCCAGAAGGATGCTACCAAGGCCTCATTGTTCCAGGACAGTTCTGCCAGGGTCCGGAACTGGATGGTGTATTCGCCCATGGAAGCGTCCTCCTGGCGAAGGTTAAAGATAGCAGTGGCTGCCGATGAGACACGTCCAGGCTCCTCGAATAGAGTACGGAATAACCGCACGAACCCCTGGAAGTCTCGGGTCCCTGTCGTTCCCAGATTGGGTTCACCCATGCCAGGGCCTTGCCGGCAAGTAGAGATATAATGAAGGCGATCCTGGCTCCGTCCGAAGGAAATGCTCGGGCGTGCAGAGTGAAATGGATATGGCATTGGTTTAGAAACCCCCTGCACGTACTTGCGTCTCCATGGAACCGAGGTGGCAATGGCAGCGAGAACCGAGGATCCGAATCAGAGCTGCCAGGAGGTGTAGCAGGTGGGTCGATTGGAGGAGCTTGAATAGGAGCAGAGAAGGAAGCAGCTAGCGCCCCCAGCTGCTGTGCCATGGAGTCTACTGCCACAAGAAGTTGTTCTTGTCGTGCTCGCAGATCTTGCAGATCCGCCTGCATGGCTTGGGAGGGTAATAGGCCCTTGAATTGACCAGCGGGTCCATGGCCTGAGCGCACTGTCACAGCGCGGGGTGTGGACCCATTGGGCCATACCGCATAGCGGGATAGCAGCTGGCCAAACAGGTATAGTACAAAGTCTATAGTCTAGAAAGGGTACCTGAGGCAATGCAGATGGACACCCGGCGGGGTGTGACGGAGTAGATGCAGCGGAAGACACAACTTGACTTCGACTCCAGACGGCACAGAGGCACGGTAGCACAGGATACTGGGCATGGCAGCAGGAACGGGTAACACTGGGAACTGAAAAACACTAGGAGACCATTTGCAAGACAAACTTTAGGTACACAACAACACTCAGGCACTGATCAAGAGGGCAGAGCCCTTTTTATAGTCCAGCAGCACTCTGGACTTGATTGCAGATTTCCTGCAATTGTGCGTGGACTGTCCCTTTAAGGCCGTGCACGCAGGGGCATGCGCGCCCTGTGGGAGACAGTCTCAGATCCAGGAAGTGAGTGCCGGCGGTTCACAGGAGGAAGACGCTGCAGGGAACTCACGTGTCCATGGCCGCGGCCGTCGGAGAGTAAGTCAGAACGACGGGCCGTCGGAGGGTGTCAGAACGACGGGCCGCGGCCATAGACGTTACAACAGGGATTAAGCTTTATTCATATAAGACTAGACAACCCCTAGTGAATTGTGTTTCCATGACCGAGTAGCTTCACAACAGGCTGATGTCATAATACCCAATACATCTCATCTCCTTGACTGGCATAAAGCTCACCACAGTTGGAGTCTGAAGCAGTGGAGGTACATTCTCTGACTTGATCTGATGTCTGTAGGATGCAGTAGAGGGCTAACTCAGTGATATAAAACAGAGGGTGGTTATTATTCGTACATCCTCAGATAGGGTCTCAGAAACCAGTGGCTTTCCAGAGGGATTAGCATTTGAGCCTCTTCTTTTTAGTATGAATGACCTTGTAGAAGCTTTACAGAGTATAATTTCAATATTTGCAGATGAGATTAAACTCTGCAAAGTAATCGTGTTGATTAGAGGAGGATAATATAATGTTACAGAGAGGTTTGGGGAAGTTGGAGGTGTGTGCAGAGAAATATCAAATTAAGTTTAATGTGGATAAATGTAAGATTATGCACTTGGGCCCAGGAAATACAGCGCATTCGGAAAATCTTCAGACCCTTTAAATTTTTTTAACATTTTGTTATGTCGTGGCCTTGTGCTAAAATAAGAAAAAATTCAAGTTTTTCCCCATCACTCTACACTCAATACCCCATAATGAGAAAGTGAAAACAGAATGTTAATAATCTTTGGTAATTTATTGAAAAGGAAAAACTAAAATATTGCATTGACATAAGTATTCAGATCCTTTACTCAGTACTTAGTTGAAGCAGCTTTGGCAGCGATAACAGCCTCCAGTGTTCTTGAGTATGATGCTACAAGGTGTGCACACCTGTATTTGGAGATTTTCTGCAATTCTTCTCCACAGATCCTCTCAAACTCTGTCACGTTGGGTAGGGATCGCTGATAGACAGCCATTTTCAGGTCTCTCCAGAGATGTTCACTTGGGTTCAAGTCAGGGCTCTGGCTGGGCCACTCAAGGACATTCACAGAGTTATCCCTAAGCCACTCCTGTGTTGTCTTGGTTGTGTGCTTGTAGCGTCCATGGCCATGGGCCGTCGGGTTTACTCACCTCCCGACGCCCGCAGCCATGGATCCGTGAGCGCTGGTCCGCATCTCCTTCCTAGGAGACGCCAGCGCTCACTTCCGCTCTGGTCTGCTTTGTCCCGTAGGGTGCGCGCACGCTCGTGCCCGGCCTTAAAGGGCCAGCGCACACACAGAGGAAATCATCATCATCAACAACTGCCATGATTTCCTGGTCTATAAGAAGGCCCCAGGCCTTCTGATCCTTGCCTGAGCGTTGTTAGTTTACCCAGTCTGTCATGCAAATGGTCCCTTAGTGTTTCCCATTCCAGTTGTTACCCATGCCCTGTTACCTATTCCTGTATCCCGTGCTGTTCTTGTTCCTGTGCCTTTTAGTGTCGGAGTCGTGTCACGTCCTGTGTCATCTGCCACGTCCAGAGGAATTTGCCACGTCTGGCGCAACCTGCGGCATCTGTGTCATCCGCCACGTCCTGTGTCTTCTGCCACGTTGAGGAATTCGCCACATCTGGCGCAACCTGCGGCATCTGTGACATCTGCCAAGTTTGGCGATACCTGCTGCACCCATCTCCATCTATGCCAGAGCTGCGGCCACTGTCTGGACTATCCAGGTACCCTTGTGCGGGACTTTGTATTCTGGGGTTCCTGTTGTTTGGCCAGCTGCCTCCCTGCTACGGCGGTGCGGCTTAGTGTGTCCACTAACCCGCTACGTGACAGTGCTTAGGGTCATTGTCTTGTTGGAAGATGAACCTTTGGCCCAGTCTGAGGTCCAGAGCATTCTGGATCAGGTTTTCATTAAGAATATCTTTGTACTTTGCACCATTAATCTTTTCCTCAACCCTGACCAGTCTCCCTGTCTCAGCTGCTGAAAAACACCCCCACCGCATGATGCTGCCACCACCATGCTTCACTGTAGGGATGGTATTGGGCAGGTAATGAGCAGTACCTGGTTTCCCCCAGACATGGCGCTTAGAATTGAGGCCAAAAAGTTAAATCTTGGTTTCATCAGACCACAGAATCTTGTTTGTCACAGTCTGAGAGTCCTTTAGGTGCTTTTGTGCAAACTCCAGGCGGGCTTTCATGTGTCTTTTACTGAGAGTCTTCTTTCTGGCCACTCTGACATAAAGCCCAGATTGGTGGAGTGCTGCAGTGATGGTTGACCTTCTGGAAGTTTCTCCCATCTGCACACTGGATCTTTGGAACAGCCAGAGGGACCATTGGGTTCTTGGTCACCTCTCTTACCAAGGCCCTTTTTCCCCTATAACTTAGTTTGGTGGAGTGGCCAGCACTAGGGAACTTTCAATGCAGCAGGAATTTTTTTGTACCCCTCTCTAGATCTGTGCCTTCACACAATCCTGTCTCTGAGCTCTACAGGCAGTTCTTTCCTCTTTATGAATTGGTTTTTGCTCCCCAAATCATTTAAAATAATGTCCAAACAAATATATTTACCACAGGTGGAATCCAATAAAGGTGTAGAAACATTTCAAAGATGATCTAGAGAAATGGGAGGCCTCCCAGGAAAGGGTCAGAATACTTCTGTCCATGCAATACTGATGGTAATTTTACTGTGAGTTGGGGGCTGATAGTGATTTTACTGTGGGTGGGGGGCTGATGATAATTTTACTGTGAGTGGGGGGCTGATGGTCATTACTGTGAGTTAGGGGCTGATGGTCATTACTGTGAGTGGGGGACTGATGGTCATTACTGTGAGTGGGGGGCTGATGGTCATTACTGTGAGTGGGGGGCTGATGGTCATTACTGTGAGTGGGGGACTGATGGTCATTACTGTGAGTGGGGGGCTGATGGTCATTACTGTGAGTGGGGGGCTGATGGTCATTACTGTGAGTGGGGGGCTGATGGGCATTACTGTGAGTGGGCGGCTGATGGTCATTACTGTGAGTGGGGGGCTGATGGTCATTACTGTGAGTGGGGGGCTGATGGTCATTACTGTGAGTGGGGGACTGATGGTCATTACTGTGAGTGGGGGGCTGATGGTCATTACTGTGAGTGGGGGGCTGATGGTCATTACTGTGAGTGGGGGGCTGATGGGCATTACTGTGAGTGGGCGGCTGATAGTCATTTTACTGTGAGTGGGGGGTTGATGGTCATTTTACTGTGAGTTGGGGGCTGATGGTCATTTTACTGTGAGTGGGGGGCTGAGGGTCATTTTACTGTGAGTTGGGGGCTGATGGTCATTTTACTGTGAGTGGGGGGCTGATGGTCATTACTGTGAGTGGGGGGCTGATGGTCATTACTGTGAGTGGGAGGCTGATGAGCTGTTAAGTGCCTTTTGTGCACGCAAAACGCACACACTCGTGTAAATCCGCCCTAAAAAAAATGTGGCCAAAAAACGCAGCAAAAAAAAAAAAGAGTCAAACAACGCTGTCAATTCAAAATCTGCCTCAAAATTCCTAAATGAATTTAGAGGCAGATTTTTAGTTTCTGCCTTCCAAACAAACGCTGTGTGAACATACCCTAAGGCTTTATTCAGATGAACGTAAAATACGTGCGTGCAACGCGCGCGATTTTCACGCGCGTTGCCCGGTCCTATATTAGTCTATGGGGCCGTGCAGACATGTGCGTGGTTTTTGCGCAGCGTTGCTCCGTTGCCAAAAAGCCACGACATGTCCGTTGATTCAGCATTTTCAACGCATCACGCACCCATTGAAGTCAATGGGTGCGTGAAAACAACGCAGGGCACACGGAAGTTTTTCACGCAACACTTGTTAAGTCTATGTAAATGAGTTGAGCAGACTAGACAAAACAACTACAAACCAGGAAGTGGCTTTTCACTTTGTGAGCACATGCGCACAGTTTCAACTGACATCTGCAGCAATGCCACGTGCGTGCGATGTGGAAAAACTTATATGCTTGGTCCATGACAGACCCCAGTTGTGGAACACGAACGCAGAGGCCTACCACGACCGCACGGGCAAGGAGGTAGCCTGGGATGAGGTCGTGCATAGCCTATTTGGCCAGGAGTGGGATAAAAGTACCACAAGAGACCGCAAAAGCATAGGTAAGCGCTGATCTCAATTGATGCTAATGCAATCGGCCATGCTGTAGTGTATATCCTTGTGTTTCACATGTTCTGTACTGTGCTTGGTCGCGGGTGTGGCACTGCATCATTTATAGGCCAGTGTTTAATGTGTGGTTGTGTTTTAAGTATAGCAATGTTTGGGACAAGTGAAGTTGTCCGTAAGGTCACATGGTCTCATTTTGTTGTCTGTCTCCTGCTCCTATGTCCAGTTGATGATGTTAAAACACGGTGGAGGAGCTGTCGGGATCAGTTCAGGAGGGAATATGGAAACCGAGGGCGAAGTGGGGATGGGGCGTCCAAAAAACGCCCGTATATATATATGAAACAGCTGATGTTTCTCAAGGACATTATGGAGATGCGACCGTAAGTACTGACAGTACATTGATGACATGTGTGTGTTCACTGCATTGCCTGTATAAAAAGCTGTATGGCCCTTGTGGACATGGTCAAAGGAGTAACGCTAAATGTTTCTGGCAGATGCAGTGATAATCTCAATGACACCGAGGAGGAGGCTGGCCATGTGGAGTCGCAGCAGGTCACGGAACAACATCCCGTGCTTCCCTTGACCCCCGACCGCACGCTAACACAAGCAGGCACCCAGTTAAGCAGCCAACCCCAGCTGCCACCGGGCCAGGACAATCCCCGGACGCCACCAGCCAGACGCCGGCGCACCCAGGTTGCCCCAGCAGGTGCCAACGTGGATTCCAGAGTCCTGGAGTACCTTAAGCGCTGTGCGGAGGAGGATGGATGTGACGCTTTTGGCCGTACCATAGCGCCACTACTTCGGCGAGTACCAGACTAACGCATGGCACGCGTCCAAGGGGCCATCCTTGCTATCATTGACTCTGCCACTCCTCCGAACAATCCACGGCAATGCTTCCAGGTAGTAGAGCAATGGCGTGGATTGCCTGAAGATTGCCTGACCTCTACTGCTCCTCTCCCTTCCCAGCCTGCTCCCACCTTTCCACGGCCACAGTACCAACGGCCGATGGTGAGCGTAATGTCACCAGGTCATGTGGTGCCTCGCGAGCGCCCTTTCCCCCCCTACGTCAGACCCCAGCCTCCCTTTGTCCAGGGCCTCCCGGCAGGGCTCAACCCTCAGTATCAGCACCACTATGCTGTTGAGGAATATCCTCAGCAGGCCCAGGGACAGTATAGTGGTGCTGAAATGCAGAGCCAACAGTCTCCCTCACACAGGTATCACGATTTATAGAAGTGTGTAGGCCGATGACGGCTGTTTCTATGGGGTGATGTAAACATGGAAGTCCCAGTTTGTTTATGTAGCATCATGTTGGTGCGTTGTATATGTTTTTATGGCTGCTGGTTGCTGGTCAGTTTACTTTTGAAATAACAGATTAAATGGTTATGCTGTTTGCAAGTCAGATTATATGTGTTTGGCTCCATTTATGTGTTGGAACCCAGGTTCCCACAAACATTCTTTTATGTAATGTTCACAAATTAGGCCGGTGGAGCAAGAGTGTAGCATGCCATGATTGAGGTATTAGTTTGTCTTTGGTGGTTTACCTCCATTCCTCATATTGCCCTCGCCTGCATTGCAGTCGTGTGAGAAATGGGGAACAAATGATTTTTGTCATGGAATTAGTGACCAAGGGCTAAGGCAACCGGCCTCCCAAGCTAATTCGTCTAGAGGAGATTTAACGTAAAAAGGAAAACCACCAAAGATGTAAGCTCGCAACCCACGTCAAGGGTCCTCATGTCTTGCGAGTGCAGAATCAAAATATCCCCTCCCCAAAGAACAACAAAAGTCACACAAAAACGCTACTGTGGCCCACTAATCTCAACTAGGACAGCCCTCACAGAACATCCTCCTGCCATGGCACAGCTCCATCCGGGCTGTCAAAATATTGTGCAAATATGTCGCGTACTCGTATTCCCGATGTTTGCGCCCTTCCAAGTGGAATTGGCAGTGGAATGGTTGTTGAGGAAACATTTTCCCGAATATATTCGGCATCACAACCACCATCATGTATGCGACAAAAATTATGAAGCACGACACACGCTTGTATGACCCGGGTGACATTTTGCATGGTGGTGAGGAAAACACGCCATTTGGAGGACATTATGCCAAATGCACATTCCACACATCGGCGTGCTCTGCTAAGCCGGTAATTGAATATGCGCCGGCGGTCGTCCAAGCCTCTTCGAGCAAATGGGCGCATGACTTGACTTGTGAGTCCGAAACCCTCATCTGCCATGATCACATAAGGGACTGGTGGTCCTCGCGAGCCAGGCAGGTGGGTCGGCACCGGCACTGAGAGCAGATTGCACATCAGACGATGGCCCATCCGGGATGTACGAAAGATGCGGGCATCAGCTGAGCTTCCATAGGACCCTATATGTACAATGGTAAAACAATAATTGCTGTCGGACAGGGCCATCAAGACGATTGAAAAATACTGTTTGTAGTTATAGAATCGGGATCCGGAGTGGGGGGGCTTCTTGACCCGAATATGCTTCCCGTCTAGGGCACCAATACAATTAGGAAATTGGGTGGTGGTGAGAAAGTCTGATGCAATGGAAAGCCAGTGGTCTGTCGTCGGCTGCGGCATCACTGTGGCCTTCAATCGCAGCCACAACACAACACAGGTGCCTGTGACAATGGCCGAAATTGTGCTCACTCCAAGAAGGAATTCGAAATGTAACGAATGATAGCTGTTTCCGGTAGCTAGAAATCTACATGGGCGAGATGCAAAAACACACAACACAAATAAGCGTGCTTGAGGACATGACAACCACACACCAGCCTGTAAGCAGCAATAGTTTTAAACACACATACCTTAACGTCACTAGGAGTCGCTCCTCGGGGGAAATGCAGCGCCGCATATTGGTGTCCGTGTAGGTTATGCCTGCGCGAATCTGCTCCAGTAGAAGATCAAAAGTCAACACAGACATGCGGCAAAACGATCTAAATTTCTCAGGGTGGCTGCGAAGGTCCTCATATAGAGTATGAAAATGGCCTTTGGAGCTGCGCTGGGCCACAAGTGGATGAACCCAAATCCTCCCTCTTCTACGGGTTCCCTCCTCAAGCATGGGTCGGCGTTCACCAAATCTCCTAGAAACCATCCATGCTAGCAGCACACGGCCCAGCGGAGTCAAGGGCATATTGTAGTTTTTTTTACCTGTAAAACCACCCAAATACAACAAACACGGACCAAAGTGTGAGGTAACGTGAAATCTGGATGCGAACATGTGCTCACAGCAAGCAGGTGTTGGAGAAGGTGTCTTTTTGTAGGCTGCCCTCTCCATTACTCCACCCTCCGTTGTTTTGACGCGCGTAAAAAACGCATGCCATACGCGCGTTAAATACGCTATCACGCTGCCCAAACGGATGCCACACGCAACTTCAACGCAACCGAAACGGCGCGTTTTTCACGCGCGCAATCCAGCCTAAGAGTGTAGAACTTGTTTTTAGCCATTTTCTGTCGTTTTGTAAACCATTTTTGGTAGGGGTGCCCTGAGAATTATTTTTTTTTCCCGGGGTGCCTCGTGCCTGAAAAGTTTGGGAAACTCTGGTCCAGACAGACACGAGATGTAGCAGACGCTTTGGCACAGATGATTAGTGGCACAGATGACACTGGACGTGGCAGATGGAACAAACACGACTCCAACACTAGACTTCAGCTCAGGAACAAACACAGTTACAGGATACAGGAAGCAGGATAAGGGAACACTGGGAACAGGATACAACTAAGGGACCATTTGCTTAAACTAACATGGGAAGACAACAACAACGGTCAGGCAAGGAGAGGAAGGGCAGAGCCCTTTTTATAGTCCAGAAAGTATTAGAGATTGGCCAGAGAACTTTTAACTGGCGCGTGCGCTGTCCCTTTAAGGCCTGGAACAAGCACACGCGAGCACCCTACAGGAGGGAGACGCCGGCATGAAGAGAGTGACCTTAAAAGCGGCATGTCCTTTCTTGCCGTGGTTCTGTCTCTGACCTTCCTTTCAAATCAATGGGAGGCAGAAAAAACCCCACAGTGCTCGTTTGAGCGTTTTTCGCCCGCGGTGCTTGCATTAGCTTCAATAATAAACGCTGCGAAAACCGCGGCAAAAAAGTGCAGGCACTTTTAGGAATTCTGAGGCAAATTTTTTCTGCCTGCAAAAAACTGTGCGAACGGGGCCTAATATTCTGCATTTAACATCTGTAACAATATTGCCATCTAGTGTTTAAGAATGAAATTCCACTAAAGTGTAACTAAACTTCTATAAAACTTTTGACATGTCATAGTGACATGTCAGAAGTTTTAATCAGTGGGGGTCCGAGTGCTGAGACCCCCACCAATCGCTAAAATGAAGCGGCAGAAGTGCTCAGGTGAGCACTGTGCTGCTTAGTTTCTAAACGGATTTCCTTGGAAAGCCGAGCGAGCAGTGTATGGACTCAAGACTTTCTATTGAGTCCGTACACCGATCGCTCGGCTTTCCGAGGAAAGCTGAGCAGAAACAAAGCGGCACAGCGCTCAACTTTGCACTCGTGCCACTTTGTCTTAGGGATTCGTTGAGGTTCTCAGTGCTCGGACCCTCAATGATCAAAACTTCTGACATGTCAGTATGATTACACTTTAAGTACACCCTAAACTAAACCCTTACCAACTGGACTATTACCGCTATATATCTGCAAGAGTGGTAAGGCCTCATGCACACGACCGTATTTTTTCCCACCCGTAAATACTGGCGTAAATACGGGTCCGGTGTCACACGTATTCGACCCGTTTTGCACCAGTATTTACGAACCCGTGCCCGTAAATATGGGTCCGGTGTCACCCGTATTCCACCCGTATTTACGGGCACGTTTTTGGCGGCAAAATAGCACTGCACTAATCGGCAGCCCCTTCTCTCTATCAGTGCAGGATAGAGAGAAGGGACAGCCCTTTCTGTAATAAAAGTTAAAGAAATTCATACTTACCCGGCCGTTGTCTTGGTGACGCGTCCCTCTCTTCACATCCAGCCCGACATCCCTGGATGACGCGGCAGTCCATGTGACCGCTGCAGCCTGTGATTGACCTGTGATTGGCTGCAGCGGTCACATGGCCTGAAACGTCATCCAGGACGTCGGGCCGGATGTCGAGAGGGACGCGTCACCAAGGCAACGGGCGGGAGACCGGACTGGAGGAAGCAGGAAGTTCTCGGTAAGTATGAACGTCTTTTATTTTTATTTTTTACAGGTTTATACTGATCGGTAGTCACTGTCCAGGGTGCTGAAACAGTTACTGCCGATCAGTTAACTCTTTCAGCTCCCTGGACAGTGACTATTTACTGACGTCGCTTAGCAACGCTGCCGTAATGACGGGTGCACACATGTAGCCACCCGTCATTACGAGAGCTCCATAGACTTCTATGGACTGTCCGTGCCGTTATTACATGAAGGACATGTTCTATCTTTTTCAACGGCACGGGCACCTTCCCGTGAGAAAACGGGAAGGCAACCGTCGCCAATAGAAGTCTATGAGCCCGTTATTACGGGTCGTAATTACGACCCGTAATAACGGGAGTTTTTACGGTCGTGTGCATGAGGCCCCAGTATATCTCCTACACAAGGAAAATTTCAAGGAAAAGCACCTGCCTCCTACGACTGTACAATTAGCCTATGTAAATAACCTAAAGTATGCCCTAACAAGAATGATGACAGAACAGATCCAGGCTGCTTGACAACATAGGAAACAGGTAATTGCATTAGCAACATTCCCAATATTATATCAAAGGGAGCCCATATTGATCACTGTGTTTTAGGGATTCAAGAGCCAGGACCTTTAACGCTTTAGTGACCAGCCTATTTTGGGCCTTAACGACAGAGCGATTTTTTTTCAGTTTTTCGATTGTCGCATTTCCAAAGCCATAATGTTTTTTTTATTTTTCCAAAGACATAGCCGTATGAGGGCTTGTTCTTCGCGTGACAAGTTGTATTTTGTACCATTTTGGGGTATAATTTATTAACTTTTTTTTTGGGGCGTGTAATGGAAAAACAGCAGAAATTTCGCTGTTCTTTTTTGCGTCTTAAATTTACACAGATTACAGTGTTGTATAAATAACATAACTTTATTTTGCAGCTTCTTACGATATCCGCAATACCAAATTGATATAGTTTTTTACGTTTTTTAAATACTTTTGCACACAAACTTTTTTTTTCTTTAAAAAACAGATTTGTTTTCGTGTGGCCCAATTGTAAGTGCCATCATTTTTAAATTTTTCCTGCTGACATAGCCGTATGGGGGCTTCTTTTTTGCGGAACGTCTTTTCGTTTTTATTGGTGCCATTTTTGGGTATGTACGTCTTTTTGATCGCCTTTTATTGCATTTTCAGAAGGCAAAATTAACAGAAAACGGCAATTCAGGCATTGGTTTTTTTAACCCCTTTGCGCTCAGTAACGTACTATTCCGTCATGGTAACCATCCCGTTCGCGCTCCATGACAGAATAGTACGTCACGGGAGGAATGGCCATTTTATCCGTCTTCCCGACACATACTGGAGCTGTGACAGCTGCTGTCTTGTACAGCGGTTGCCGAAGCTCCTATAGCGGGGACCGATCGCTGTGTCCCCGCAGATTAACCCCTTAAAAGCCGCGTTCAATAGCGATCGCGGCTTCTTAGGGGTTAAACCACCATCGACGGCCCGCTACATGATAGCGGGCAGCAATGGTTGCTATGGCAACCGGACGCCTAACAATGGCGTCCAGCTATGCCATCTACGGAAGCCTAGTGGGTTCTGACAAAGTCAGGACCCACTATGCTTGCTGTCAGTGAGTAGCTGACAGCTCTAATACACTGCACTACGCATCTAGTGCAGTGTATTAGAATTGCGATCAGGGCCTCCTGCCCTCAAGTCCCCTAGTGGGACAAAGTAATAAAGTAAAAAAAAAAGCAAAAAAAAGTTGTTTCAAAATAAGAAAATAAAAGTTTTAAAAGTAATAAAAGTAAAAATACCCCTTTTTCCCTTATCAGTCATTTATTATTAATAAAAATAAATAAACAAATAAACTATACATAATTGGTATCGCCGCGTCCGTAACGGCCTGAACGGCAAAATTATTTTGTTATTTATCCCGCGCGGTGAACGCTATAAAAGAAAATAATAATAAACCATACCAGAATCACAATTGTTTGGTCGCTTCACCTCCCAAAAAAATTTAATAAAAAGAGATTAAATTCGCATGTACCTACAAATGGTTCTGATCGAAACTGCAGTTCGTTACGCAAAAAACAAGTCCTCACACGGCTTTCTTGATGGAAAAATAAAAAAGTTATGGCTCTTAGAATAAGGTAACACAAAAAGTAAATGATTTTTTACAAAACGTATTTTATTGTGCAAACGCTATAAGACATAAAAAAAACTACAAACATATGGTATCGCCGTAATCGTATCGAATAAAGTGAATGTGTCATTTATAGCGCACGGTGAATGCTGTAAAATAAAAAGAATAAAAAAACAATAGTAGAATTGCTGTTTTTAGTCCCCACGCCTCTTAAAAATAGAATAAAAACGGATCAAAAAGTCGCATGCACCCCATAAAAACTACAATGAATTCCTCAAGGTGTCTAGTTTCCAAAATAGGGTAACTTTTGGGGGGTTTCCACTGTTTTGGCACCACAAAATCTCTTCAAACCGGACATGGTGCCTAATAAA
Source organism: Rhinoderma darwinii (assembly GCF_050947455.1). NCBI lineage: Eukaryota > Metazoa > Chordata > Amphibia > Anura > Rhinodermatidae > Rhinoderma > Rhinoderma darwinii. The sequence continues at coordinate 482,483,128 of NC_134687.1, forward strand.
AAGGAGGCCTCAAAATCCTCTAGGTGCTCCATTGGTTCGGAGGCCGGTGCTTCAGTCCATTACCGCAGTAGAGCCACTTGTGGGATATTTCTCAAAACTTCAGAATCTGGGCAATAAGTATTGAATTGCGTTACTCTGGTAAAACCTTCTGTTTTACAGGAAAAAAGGGAATAAAAAGGATTTTCTGACAAAAAAAATAAATATGTAAATTTCACCTCTACTTTGCTCTAAATTCCTGTGAAACACCTAAAGGGTTAATAAACTTTCCATATACTGTTGTGAATACTTTGAGGGGTCTAGTTTCTAAAATTGGGTGTTTGATAGGGGTTTCTAATATATGGGCCCCTCAAAGCAACTTCAGAACTGAACTGGAACCTAAAAAAAAAAGAGGCAATACTTTGCTTCTTACATTATATTGATAATGAGCCGTGCCCACACCGAGATGACCCCAGTTTTGAACGTTTGTATAAACGGAGACCCCTATTAGACCGTTCCAGTGCCCGGTTTTCCCAAGCATACACCGCCGAGAAGTGTATTTCTATTGATGAGTCCTTGGTACATTTTAAAGGGAGGCTTCAATTCCGCCAGTACCTGCCGAGTAAGAGGGCAAGGTATGGCGTGAAGATGTATAAGCTGTGCGAGAGTGCATCATGGTATACCTACAGATTTAGGATATATGAAGGGAAGGACACCAGTATTCAGCCCCCAGAATGCCCCCCCTTACTGGGAGTTACTGCAAAAATTGTGTGGGATTTGGTGCACCCACTGCTGGACCAAGGTTACCAGCTCTACCTGGATAATTTCTATACCAGCGTCCCACACTTCAAGTGCCTCGCTTCCAGAAGTCCTGCGGCATGCGGCACTGCTAGAAGAAATCTGAGAGGCCTCTCTAAGACACTGCTTGGGCAAACACTCAGAAGGGGTGAGAGCAGGGCACATTCTAGCAGCAACATATTGTGTGTCAAGTACAAGGACAAGAGAGATGTCCTTGTATTGACAACAATACATGACCACACCAGTACCCATGTACCTGTGCGAGATACCAGTACAGAGACCCCCAAACCAGACTGCATCCTGGACTACAATAGGTACATGGGAGGGGTGGACTTGTCAGATCAAGTCCAAAAGCCCTACAGCGCCATGCAGTGTGGTATAAGAAGCTGGCCATGCACATCATACAGATGGCTTTGTACAATACGTACATGCTACGTCGATGTACAGGCCAGATGGGAACTTTCCTGGAATTTCAAGAGGTGGTTATCAAGAACCTAATCTTTAGGGACCAGGAAGGGGGACACCCAGTACTTTTGGAAGCGAGGCCACACGCATCGTACCAGGGCAACACTTTCCAGGAGAAGTTCCACAAACTGGCAAAAAGGGAAAAAGTCAAAATAGGTGCAAAGTCTGCTATAAGATGGGGATAAGGAAGGACTTAATATATCAATGTGACACGTGTCCCGAAAAACCAGGGCTCTTGATTTTTAATCTACCCCAGTTTTACTAACCTGATGCATTCCGCACAGCTTATCCCCCTCATCTTTCCCCTCTGGGCCCTGCTGTGTGCCCAGGCAGCTGTTAACAGCCACATGTAGGGTATTGTCATACCCGGGAGAACCCACATTACAGTTTATGGGGTGTATGTCTCTGGTCAAAATGCTCACTAGCCCTCCCATGGGCCCAAACGGCAGTTTATCGCCACAAATGGGGTATTGCCACACTCAGGACAAATTGCAGGGCAGGAAGTGAGTGACGTCACAGCGTGATCTCTCGAGAACACGCTGTGTCTGCACTGCCAGAAGCTGGGCGTTGTGTAGAGAAGTGGATGATACTTCTATACACAACGCCCAGCTAGTAAAAGAAGTAAAAACGCCCCGATGTACGCACATAATACACGCCCAGTTGTACTTTTACTTTAAACACGCCCAGTTGGACTTTTGCAAGCCTCATTTGCATAAATACAAAAATGGTCATAACTTGGCCAAAAATGCTCGTTTTTTTAAAAATAAAAACGTTACTGTAATCTACATTGCAGCGCCTATCTGCTGCAATAGCAGATAGGGGTTGCAAAATCTTGTGACAGAGCCTCTTTAAACACTTGCCTTGTTATCGGTTTTGATGGGTTTCTGCAAGCTCCAGAAAAATGCTGCCTTGAATAAATCTGCCAGGGAAACACGTTTTTGCACCTTGATTTTGCCATTTCAGAGGTGGTTGTGGTGGGAGGTTCAAAAAGTTCTGGATAGGTTTTCTTTGGTGTCAATGGGGAGTCAGAACAGTAGTGGGAGGTTTGTAATACCTTCCAGCCAGAGGCAAAGCAGCCTAAAACCTCCTTTACACAGAAATTTCCTGGCAATTTAAACTGCATAAAAAAACAGCTGCTAAAAACACTAGTCTTATGAAAACTTAACATGTGCTTTTAAAGACGTTTTCATTTTGTACATGCTTTTATTCTAGCGTTTGAAGTCTTACAGGGAAACCTATGGGGGTAAACCCCCTAAAATCAAACAAAAAAAACAAAACAAAAACAACATACCCTGAAACCCCCCCCAAAAAAAATAATCGTCGCAGACCACAAAAATGCCTCAAACCAACACAGTTTTTCAAACAAACATCAGTGGTTTGAAAAATCGGAGCACAGGATCTGATGGACAAATCCATTAATACGATCCCCGCAGCTGTCATTGTTTCCATCAACAGCTGTTTTGAGCCATGCGCTAGGCATCAATGCCTAGCACATGTCACATTTACCAATCATGCTACCTTCTGACAATACATAGCTAGTGTAAACAAGCCTTAAAAGGAGGATCTGTCACCTGCCAAAAGAAAAATGCTGTTGGCATCTCCGTTAGATTGCCGGCGCTTTACTTATTCAGGTGCTTTTTTTTTATTCTAGCTCTTACTGTTCCTAAGATACGGATGCCATTAGTTTTGGTGCCTGATATGCAAATAAAGGCCTTTAACTGTAAGGCCTCATGCACACGACCGTAGTGTTTTTCTGGTCCGCAAATTCCAGGACCGTGTTCCGTGAAATGTAATCCGCAGTTCATCCGTATGTAATCCGCAGTTCATCCGTATGTAATCCGCAAAATGCGGATGAAAAAAAAAAAGCCTAGGTAAAACAGGATGACGACAGAACTCATTCCCGGTCGTCGCCTAGCAACATTTCCGCAAATCCGCAAACTGCGGATGACACACGGACGTGTATCCTCAATTTCCACGGGCCCATTGACTTCTATTGGCATCGAATTTGCGGCCCGTAATAAGACATGTCCTGAGTTTCTGCGGCACGGATTTGCGGACATGCGGAGACCCGTGAAAACACGGATAGTGTGTATGGGCCCATAGAAATGAATGGGTCCGCAATTCTCCCGTGGATTCGCAGGGGAATTGCGGACGCAAAAACACGGTCGTGTGCATGGGGCCTAAGATGGGCTGTTACCCGCTTGGCAAGTGAGTGGCTTTACTTGACAGTCAAAGGCCTCATTTGCATATCAAGTACCAAAACTAATGGCAACGCATTGGACTAGTAAGCCCAGAATCAGGTATAAATTAATAAATAAGTTATATATATTTTGTATCAAAAGATTCAGTATATTAATCTACCCTGCTCTAAAACATGCTGCCCACACATTGGTATGCATTTTCAATGCAACTGGTTCTTGGCATTGAATGCAAATGAGCCTGTAGGAATGGCCTTTCACTTCCACTTCTCTTGAGGACAATGTTCTCTATCTGAACAGTGCACCTTAGGCTACGTTCACACACGCGTATTAGATTCACGCGCCTGAAAAATGCGCGTGAATCTGGTCCGTGTGTGTTGCGTTATGCATCAGTGTGCTTTGCTAGTGGCATGCGTTATTCACGCACTCGCAAAGCACATCTTTTTTTTATTTATATTATTTATATTAGCGGAAATTTGAGTACACAGGCAGGAAAAGCCTCCAAAAGGGGAAAGGTCAAAGCGTGACAGTGACGTCATGAATAACATCTGTGCCAGAAATTGTAAAAGAATGCGTCTATTAAACATGGTTTAAAAAGATCGACGGAGGGGATCAATAAAACCCACACTTTACCTATATAAACATATGTTGTTGATAAAAGCACGTTTAAAGTGTAAAAAAATGGAGTTTAATCTAAATAATGATAAATCGCTAATTGTGTAATGCAAACATGTTTCATTCTTTTACAATTTTATGTATGTAACTTTTTATAAGGTAATATTGATGCTCATCCTTTCTTTTAGTTTTTTATGAGAATTAACTTGTTTTACATTTTCTGGCACAGATGTTATTCATGACGTCACGGTCACTCTTTGACCTTTCCCCTTTTGGCGGCTTTTCCTTCCTGTGTACTCAAATTTCCGCTGATATATAAGAAACCCCTTTTTTGTATGTAACTTTAACGTCCTGAGGAAGACGCTGGTACAGCGTTGAAACGCGTAGCCATTATTGTTTTATAATAAACATATATTTCTTCATATTACTCCGTCTACCACTGTCAATATCTCACAAACAGCCGAGCAGCAGCGCCTCACAGGATCCTCCCTTTTCCAACTACCCTTCCAATTACACAACTAATAATTGAAGATAGGAATACAATTCTCATTTGTAAGATTACTTTAAAATAGATTTTTCTGATATACCAAAGTTTAACTCGTTAAGCCACCATGACATAGTTTCGTCATGGTGATTGTGCAGGCACAGGAACGATACCAGCTGAAAGCTAGTCTCCCGCTGCAATGACTGGGATCAGAGAGAACTCCGTTCCTGGCTATTTAAGTTCTGCAGCTATTAGCGACTGCAGCATTTTAGCCGTCTGCACCCTCTGTCACCCATCAGTGGTGTCCGTGTTTCCATAACTCTGACTTTGCCATATCCGATTACCTAAATCGCAAGTAATGAAAGTCAACCACGCAAATTCCTCCGATATGACAGATGCAAGAAATCCAAACAGTCATGTCACGGTTACTTGAAGGTAATAACGAGACCACATTGACTTTCATTACCTGAGATGTAGGCTACGGGAGAAAGCTCTTTAGCCACGTGTCCTATGTCGTGGCCAAAGTCACCATGTAGCCCCAGCCTTAGGGTGATTTTGCTGCAGATCTTACCTGCGGATTTGCACAGGTAATGTCCGTAATGGATTACAGTAAAAGGCAAATAGATGAGATTTTATAAATCTCTTCCACATGCTGCAGACATTTACGTTGCAGATTCTCACATTTTTTATGTCATTTAATTAATACCTTGGGTGTTAAAAAATAAAAAGGCACTTGGGGGGTGTTCACAGTGTAATGGCACTTCACAACATCTTTAATGGTCAAACCAGCTTTGGAAAAATCTCTTCAAAAGCCAGTTTGCCCACCATTCATTGTAAACCTACTGTCAAATACTTAAGAAATGCACATACATTTGTTATCGCTGATGACAGCAGTTGCCAAATATGTGTTTAGGTGTGTTTACCCAGTGGCATACACCAGATGTAAAAAAAACACTACCTAAAATGGAAACCCAATATGTTAATAGAAGAGTAATAGAACAATTTTCTTTTAAATTTGGCACATGTCTAAAATGTGAAAATGGGTCCGGTCAGAAAATGGTTAGTTTAGTAAAAGTGCTAAACAATATAAAAAATAAAAACACACACACACACATATATATATATATATATATATATATATATATATATATATATATATATATATATATATATAGTATTTGGAACGTTACGATCACCAAGGTAATTTTGCAAAAAACCTGAAAAAAAGGGCAGAGTTTGCTCCCACCCAACGCAATAAATTGATATATACACATACATATATATATATATATATATATATATATATATATATATATATATACATATACACTACCGCTCAAAAGTTTAGGGTCACTTAGAAATTTCCTTATTTTTGAAAGAAAAGCACAGTTTTTTTCAATGAAGATAACATTAAATTAATCAGAAATACACTTTATACATTGTTAATGTGCTAAATGACTATTCTAGCTGCAAACGTCTGGTTTTTAATGCAATATCTACATAGGTGTATAGAGGCCCATTTCCAGCAACCATCACTCCAGTGTTCTAATGGTACATTGTGTTTGCTAACTGTGTTAGAAGGCTAATGGATGATTAGAAAACACTTGAAAACCCTTGTGCAATTATGTTAGCACCGCTGTAAACAGTTTTGCTGTTTAGAGGAGTTATAAAACTGACCTTCCTTTGAGCTAGTTGAGAATCTGGAGCATTACATTTGTGGGCTCGATTAAACTCTCAAAATGGCTAGAAAAAGAGAGCTTTCATGTGAAACTCGACAGTCTATTCTTGTTCTTAGAAATGAAGGCTATTCCATGCGAGACATTGCCAAGAAACTGAAGATTTCCTACAACGGTGTGTACTACTCCCTTCAGAGGACAGCACACACAGGCTCTAACCAGAGTAAAAAGAGAAGTGGGAGGCCCCGCTGCACAACTGAGCAACAAGACAAGTACATTAGAGTCTCTAGTTTGAGAAATAGACGCCTCACAGGTCCTCAACTGGCAACTTCATTAAATAGTACCCGCAAAACGCCAGTGTCAACGTCTACAGTGAAGAGGTGACTCCGGGATGCTGGCCTTCAGGGCAGAGTGGCAAAGAAAAAGCCATATCTGAGACTGGCTAATAAAAGGAAAATATTAATATGGGCAAAAGCACACAGACATTGGACAGAGGAAGATTGGAAAAAAGTGTTATGGACAGACGAATCGAAGTTTGAGGTGTTTGGATCACACAGAAGAACATTTGTGAGATGCAGAACAACTGAAAAGATGCTGGAAGAGTGCCTGACGCCATCTGTCAAGCATGGTGGAGGTAATGTGATGTCTGGGGTTGCTTTGGTGCTGGTAAAGTGGGAGATTTGTACAAGGAAAAAGGGATTTTGAATAAGGAAGGCTATCACTCCATTTTGCAACGCCATGCCATACCCTGTGGACAGCGCTTGATTGGAGCCAATTTCATCCTACAACAGGACAATGACCCAAAGCACACCTCCAAATTATGCAAGAACTATTTAGGGAAGAAGCAGGCAGCTGGTATTCTATCTGTAATGGAGTGGCCAGCGCAGTCACCAGATCTCAACCCCATAGAGCTGTTGTGGGAGCAGCTTGACCGTATGGTACGCAAGAAGTGCCCATCAAGCCAATCCAACTTGTGGGAGGGCCTTCTGGAAGCATGGGGTGAAATTTCTCCCGATTACCTCAGCAAATTAACAGCTAGAATGCCAAAGGTCTGCAATGCTGTAATTGCTGCAAATGGAGCATTCTTTGACGAAAGCAAAGTTTGAAGGAGAAAATTATTATTTGAAATAAAAATCATTATTTCTAACCTTGTCAATGTCTTCATGGAAAACACAAAATTGTTGGGGTGACCCCAAACTTTTGAACGGTAGTATATATTTATACACACACACACACACACACACACACACACGCACGCATACATACCAAGAAATAAACAAACTCAGCACTCTAAAAAATCTGTAAATCAGGTCATGTGCACGTTACTGCAAAGGATGAATCCACTCCTTGACATGTAATGGATAAGAAAAATGTAGAACAAAGTAACAGCAACAGGACTTCAGGATCAATGGAGACGTGTTGGTTTATTCATTACAAAGTGAGCAACGTTTCGCTTGAGAAAGGAAGGTTCAGACGTGAACCGAAACGTCGCTCGATTTGTGGTAATTAAACCAACACTTCTTCATTTATCCTGAAGTCCTGGTGCTGTTATTTTTTCTACGGTTATTGTTTTCCATTTTGAGTCAAGGAGTTGCAGTAGCGTGCACATGGCCTGAATTACAGCTGTTTGGGAGTGCCAAGTTCCTCCATTTTTTGCATCTCTATTATAAAAAGTTAACCATTAAGTCCCATGTACACCAAAATGGTTCCAATAAATACTGCATCTCGTGCCACAAATAATAATAATAATTTAAAAAAAAAGACATGGATACATTGACTAACAAAATAAAATAAAATAGGGCTTTATTGTGCAAAAGCAGAATGGGGCGATCAGAATAATTGAGGCCTTGTCTTCCCTGATTTTTCTTATTACCCGTGGAAGCAGACACGGTGGAGGAAAAGGGTAGCATCTCTCCTAAGGCCACCACAGGCTCAATGCATCTATAGGTAACTGTCCTGAAGAATGAGAGAGAAAAACCTCTTGATCTTTTGGTTCTGTTTGGTTGCAAATAGGTCTATTGAGGGGAGTCCCCATTTTGGAATTATCATCTTGAACACCTCCGGATTTAGTATCCATTCTGACCGGCTTATTTCCACTCGGCTCAAGTAGTCTGCTACCTGGTTGTCTTTGTCTCTGAAGTGTACTTCTGAGAGTGGTAGGTGTTTCTCTGCTGCTATTAAGAAAATCATGTTAACCAGGCCCATAAGCAAGCAGGGCCTGATTATGTATGGCCCTGTTCACACAGAGTATTTTGCAGGCCGAAAAAATCTGCCTCAAAATTCCTTAAAGAATTTTGAGGCAGATTTTGACCTGCCCACACTATCTTGCCGCGTTTTTTGATGCGTTTTTTGCCCGCGGCGATTGAGAACAGCAGACAAAAAGCGCAGCGAAAAATGCATTTTCTGCCTCCCATTGATTTCGATGGGAGGTCAGAGGCGGAATCGCGGCAAGAAAGGACATGCTGCTTTTTATTTTTTCCGCGACTGGCTCCCATTGATTTCAGATTAAATCAATGGGAGGCGGTTTTGGAAGTTTTTAGGCGCTGATTCTGACGCAGTGTCCGAGTCAATATCAAGGCCCAAAAACTCTGTGAACTGGGCCTTATTGTTAGGGTAGGAACACACTAGGCATGAACACTGCGGATTATATGCAACACATTTCATTGCTGAAAATCTGCAGCGTATTACAGTCGCAGCAGAGTGAATGAGATTTGAACAAATCTCATCCACACGCTGCAAACATTTTTTACCTGCGGTGTGGTTTTTTAAGCCACAGCATGTCAATTTATGCTGCAGAATCGCTGCTCCTCTGTTGCGGAAATGCTGCGGTCCTGCCGCAAAAATCACAAATGAGTAAAAAAAAAGGTATTTTTTAAAATGTATAAAAAAGTTTAGACTTACCCCAGCCGTAGTCCTGGTGACGCGATCCTCTATTCTTAGCGCAGCCCGGCCTCCTGTCATGACGTTTCATTCTATGTGACTGCTGCAGTGGTCACATGATCTACAGCGTCATCCCAGGAGGTGGGGCTACGTTCAGAAGAGAGAGATGCGTCACCTAAACTACGGCCGGGGTAAGTCTAAACTTTTTTTTCCCTGCAGGATTCCCGCAGTGGACATGCCTCACCAAACCTGCGCCACTATTTGGTGCGGTTTTGCTGGCGGAATTCCCTGCGGCTACCGGGGCAGATAAGCTGTGTAGTTTTACTCAGTGTATCCGCCTAGTGTGTTCCTACCCTTATGATGTCGCTCCTGGAGCTGCTGCCTGTCTCTAAATAGGCAGTTGGTCCAGTAGAATTTGTAATTTTTTTTTTTTGTGAACCAGCTTAAAAAAATACAAAACTTTTGTGTGAGGCTGGGTTCACACAAGCATTTTCGATCCGTAAAGGACGGAACGTATTTCGGCCGCCAGTCCCGGACCGAACACACTGCAGGGAGCCGGGCTCCTAGCATCATAGTTATGTACGACGCTAGGAGTCCTTGCCTCTCCGTGGAACTACTGTCCCGTTCTGAAAACATGATTACAGTACGGGACAGTTGTCCCGCAGCGAGGCAGGGGCTCCTAGTGTCGTACATAACTATGATGCTAAGAGCCCGGCTCCCTGCAGTGTGTTCGGTCCGGGACTTGCGGCCGAAATACGTTCCGTCCTTTACGGACGTAACATGCTCGTGTGAACCCAGCCTGAGGCTTTGTTCACATCTGCGTTGGAGGCTCCGTTGCAGATCTGACAGTATACCGGATACAGTAGTGCAGCATGCTGCACTATTGTTTTCGTTAAAACAACCGACACCCCAACGGAAATCCGACAAAACCCATTAAAGTCAATGGGTTTCGTTGGCGGCAGGTGTTGTCTGTTGTGCAGCGGAACAGGCGCTTCTTATTTTTCTGTTGCTCTGCTCTGACAGAGGAGAATAACGGAAAGCTGAACGCAGGTGTGAACCCAGCCTAACATTTTGGGCATTTTGAGTAAAATAAAACTTGCACTCCCATGCAGGTGGAGCTTGTACGGAGCGGCGGTCAAGCATGTACGCTGCTGTTTCCGTCACTCCCATACACTTTGAATGAAATGTAAGCGTGCACGCTTGACCGCCGCTCAATTCAATGTCCCCCTCACTGTGGGGGTGCAGTGAGGAGGATCTGGGGGTTTGGGACCCTCGTTCTTATGAACACAAAAAAAAAACAATTAAACTGTAAAATTATTGTTAACCCACCTGCTGGCCTCACTTTCTTGCTTGCTGCTCCGTTCCTTCGTTCTGGTCCCAGTTGTCCGGGATCCAAGATGGCTGCTACTGTCTCAGACTTGCATATAGAAAGCGTTGCCTGCTAGTCTGAGACATGTCCCCCACCTCCTTCACTGCTCTCGGAATCTCTATGTCCATCTCTTCTGACACATCTGGCTTCTTGAAAGGGGTTCCGTCAGCAGCTACATCCTCACTGACAGCGCCAGGGTTGGCATGAATCATCTTCTGTATGTAAGTATATCAAATTGTATGCTTGTAACGGTCTTATATGTTTTATTGTCTGGGTTTTTTTTACAGGTTTGAGTATCTTGGACTATGTAAGATCGTCGTAGGATAGAATTTTTACCAATAAAATGATCAAAGCGGGCTGTAGGGGGGGCGGGGTTTCTTTAAATAAAGTATTTTTTATACATTTTTCCACTGTATAACAGAACTAGTAATCGAGGTGTCTGACTGATACCTCTCCATTACAATTGCTAGGGTTTGGCGTCAGCCAGAGGTGTGCTATGTCCACTTTTGGCTGACACCAACCCCTTTTCTCCAGTACCCAATGCACCAGGGGTACTGGGAAGAGCCGAGGACTATTGGGTGGCCCCTGGGACGACCAGAGGCTGGTGTTTTTAGGATGGGAGAGAACCAATAGCCATGGAACTTCCCATCCTGATAATTTCAAACTGCGGTTGTTGGTTTTTCTTGGCTGAATAGAGAAATAGGAAGACCCAACATGTTTTTTTGTTTAGTCATTTATATTTTTTTAAGAAAAGCATTACACTATGCTATAAATACAAAAATATATATAAAAAACAAAACAAAACATGGAGAAAATCAATAGCTGCAGTCTGATTATCTGGATGGGAAGGTCCATGACTATTGGTCCCCTCCCATCCTAAAAACAGCAGCCTGCAGCTGCCTATTACGTTGCTTGGGCCACTCCTGATGGTTCTCGCCTTTTCCCAGTACCCCTGGTGCGTTGGGTACTGAGTTAATTGGAGGGATTAGTGTCAGCCAAAAGTGGACATAGCACATCACTGACTGACACCAAGCCCTAGTGATTGTAATGGGGAGGTGTCAGTCAGACACATCGATTACTAGTTCTGTTACACAGTTGAAAAAAATATAAAAAACACTTTATTGAAATAAACTGCCCCCCCCCCCCTACAGCTCGCTTTGACCATTTTATTGGTAAAAATTTGATCCCACGACAATCCAACGTAGTCCAAGACACGGAAACCTTTAAAAAAAACAGACAATAAAACATATAAGACCGTTACAAGCATACAATGTGATATACTTAAAGAGGCTCTGTCACCAGATTATAAGTGCCCTCTCTCCTACATAATGTGATCGGCTCTGTAATGTAGATAACAGAGGTTTTTATTTTGAAAAACGATCATTTTTGACCAAGTTATGAACAATTTTAGATTTATGCTAATTAGTTTCTTAATAGACAACTGGGCGCTTTTTAAGTTATTACCAACTGGGCGTTGTACAGAGAAGTGTATGACGCTGGCCAATCAGTGACCAATCAGCGTCATACACTTCTCATCGTTCCAGCCAAGCTACTTTCACTGCACAGCATGATCTCGCGAGATCACGCTGTGCTGTCACATACTCCCACATTAACTTTACCGAAGTGTCTTGAGAGTGAATAGACATCACCCCCAGCCAGGACGCAATGTCTATTCACGCTGCCACAACTTCGGTAAAGTTTCCGTGGGACTTACTCACAGCACAGTGTGATCTCGCAAGGTCACGCTGTGCAATGTAAGAAGCTGGGCTAGAACGATGAGAAGTGTATGATGCTGATTGGTCAGCGTCATACACTTCACTCCACAACGCCCAGTTGGTAAAAAGTTAAAAAGCGCCCAGTTGTCTATGAAGAAACTAATTAGGATAAATTTAAAATTGTTCATAACTTGGTAAAAAATTATAGTTTTTCAAAATAAAAACCACTGTTGTCATCTACATCACAGCGCTGATCAGATTATGTAGGAGATAGGAGATGATTCATGCCAACCCTGGCGCTGTCTTCCTCTGTCCTCCACTGACGCGCTGTCAATGAGGATGTTACTGAAGCCGGAACTCCTGTCAAGAAGCCAGCAGGACAAGTGTCAGAAGAGATGGACACAGCGCTGACATCATCGGTGCTTGTCCTTTTGAGAACAGTGAAGAAGGTGCATGTCTCAGATTTGCAGGTAATGCTTTCTATATACAAGTCTGAGACAGCACCAGCCATCTTGGATTCTGGAAAACGGGGACCGGAATAAGGAAGCAGAACCAGAAGCAAGTGAGGCCAGCAGGTAAGTTATCAATAATTTTGCAGTATTTAATTTGTTGTTTTGTTGGACTGAATGGTTGCTTTTTAACCAGTAAGCAGCAGCTCCAATGTGCGTCTATCTGGGGTGTATTTACGTTGCTCAGCGGTCTCATGCTGCAATCTTGACGTCATGCTCAACGTCATAAGCGTTAACCCTAAAGTTTAAAACTCTGTAGAACTAATGACGAAGCTCTTTACAAAATTTATATATATTTATTTTTTCTTTCACTTAATAATTTTTATTATTTCTAAAGGACCAAAGCGCTGAAGAGCAATCCCAGCGGCGCCAACTGCTGTGTCTGGATAGGGCAGAGGGAGCGGCTCAGCTTCAGTGTGTGGTAAGCACGTGTGAGCTTGATGCCCCCCTGCTGAAGAGAAGACTACACAGGGAAGTGTAAAATGAATAAATGGGTTACATATAGAACTAGAATAATATTTACACACAGGGGTGTAACTACATTGTGCTGCGCCACACGCCACACTTTTGAATAACCTCGTCCACCATAAGCATGGACCCCAGAACCAACATAAAAATATTAAAACAATTTACTCCCCACTACTCGCTCCTCTTGCCTTCATGGCCTGGTACACAAGGCCCACTACCACATCCGGCCGGGCACCATTAGTAAATTATATAAGACGCCGCATACACCGTCCTAACGCTTGGTTAAATACGAGGATCCGGTTTTAAGTGGGGCTCGCCCATTCCAGGTCGACCCACCCCCTGTGACCGCAATTGTTATGCCACTATTTTAACAACCTTTTTCTCCTTTGCTCTTATGTATCTATTTTTGATCATAGATGGGGTTTTAAGATTGTACCAAAACCAGGGGCGTAGCTAGGGGGGGCAGGCGGGGCACGTGCCCCGGGCGCAGCTCAGAGGGGGGCGCCAGCGCCACCTCCTGCACTATAATTGTACCTGTGTCGCAAGGACACAGGTACAATTAGAAGCAATGAATGACCTCCACGCCTCTCCACGAATGAAGCGACTGGTACCTTTTGTACCAGTGACGCTTCCGTCGATGAAAGGCGCTGACTGACTGGCAGGGAAAGTCATCCTGCCCAGCCAATCAGCGCCTTTTATAGACGCTGTGTTCAACCCCCTGGAGACCTGCGCAGAAGAGAGCAGGTCTCCATGGCTGCCGAACGGCGTGGGAGTGGGAATAAGGTGAGTTTGAATATTTTTTTATTTTTTTAAATTGTAATAGAAGTGTGTGTCTGTATCTGCGGGGGAGGGGGGACGACTATATCTACATGGGGGCTATATCTACAGGGGTGGGTTATATACAGGGGGACTATATCTACAGGGGGGCTATATCTACAGGGGTGGGCTATATACAGGTGGACTATATCTACAGGGGGGCTATATACAGGGGGACTATATCTACAGGGGGGCTATATCTACAGGGGGTGGGCTATATACAGGTGGACTATATCTACAGGGGTGGGCTATATACAGGGGGACTATATCTACAGGGGGGCTATATCTACAGGGGTGGGCTATATACAGGGGGACTATATCTACAGGGGGGCTATATACAGGGGGACTATATCTACAGGGGGGCTATATCTACAGGGGTGGGCTATATACAGGGGGACTATATCTACAGGGGGGCTATATCTACAGGGGTGGGCTATATACAGGGGGACTATATCTACACGGGGGCTATATCTACAGGGAGTGGGCTATATACAGGGGGACTATATCTACAGGGCTGGGTTAAATACAGGTGGACTATATCTACAGGGGTTGGGCTATATACAGGTGGACTATATCTACAGGGGGTGGGCTATATACAGGGGGACTATATCTACAGGGGGTGGGCTATATACAGGGGGACTATATCTACAGGGGGTGGGCTATATACAGGTGGACTATATCTACAGGGGGCTATATACTGGGGTGGGCTATCTATGGAGCACCATATACAGGGGTGGACTATAGCTACAGGGGGGGCTATATAGTATATAGCCCACCCCTGTAGATACAGCCCACCCTTGTAGATATAGCCCACCCCTGTAGATATAGCCCACCTCTGTAGATATGGTCCCCCTGTAGATATGGTCCCCCTGTAGATAGCCCACCCCTGTATATAGTCCTGTAGATATAGTCCCCCTGTAGATATAGCCCACCCCTGTATATAGTATCCCACAAATAGCTCCCCCTATAGTGCTCCACAGAAAGCCCACCCCTGTATATAGCCCCCTTGTACATATAGTCCACCCCTGTATATAGTGCTGCACAGATAGCCCACCCTTGTATATAGTATATACAGGGGTGGGCTATCTGTGGAGCACTATATACAGGGGTGGACTATCTAGTGCAGCACTATATACAGGGGTGGACTATATGTACAAGGGGGGGCAATATACAGGGGTGGGCTATCTGTGAAACACTATATACAGGGGTGGACTATATGTGGAGCACTATATACAGGGGTGGGCTATATCTACAGGGGGGCTACATACATGGTTGGGCTATCTGTAGAGTACTATATACAGGGGTGGGCTATATCTACAGGAGGCTATATACAGGGGTGGTGTAAAGGATCTGCCAGGCACAGCTTCGGGGTTAACTCCCTTAATTAATCAGTCAGCACCTGAATCTACATCCCTGAGACTGACTCCAGCTTCCACCACTCAGGCTGGCAGGCTTAGGAGTGGGAGAGCCTATCGCAGCCTGGCCAGACTCAGCTAGCTCCCGCCCTCTGTCTATTTATACCTGCATTTCCTGTTCCTCCTTGCTTGTTATTCTTTTTCGTGTGGTTTCCTGGCCCAGCTACAGCTCCTTCTATTTTGTTCCTGCTCCATACAGACCCTGGCTTACTGACTACTCTTCTGCTCTTCGTTTGGTACCTCGCACACTCCTGGCTTGACTCGGCTCGTTCACCACTCTGGTTGCTCACGGTGTTGCCGTGGGCAACTGCCCCTTTCCCTTGCTTATATTCCCTTGTATGTTTGTCGTGTTTGTCATGCACTTACTGAGTGCAGGGACCGCCGCCCAGTTGTACCCCGTCGTCTAGGGCGGGTCGTTGCAAGTAGGCAGGGACAGAGTGGCGGGTAGATTAGGGCTCACTTGTCCGTTTCCCTACCCCCCGGTCATTACAGGTGGGCTATCTGTAGAGCACTATAGGGGGAGTTATTTGTGGGACACTATACAGGGGTGGTCTGTATGAGGGCACTATCTACAGGGGCTCTATGGCAGGCACTATCTACAGGGGGCTCTATGGCAGGCACTATCTACAGGGGGCACAGTGTGTGTGTGTGTGTAGGACACGGTGTATGGTGCTATTATAATTAGAGGTGCAGTGTATGGCGCTATTATATTTAGGGGCGTAGTGTGTGGTATAATGATAACTTTATATTTATTTATAGGTGCAGAAATGTTGGAAAAGTGAGAAGCTGAAGACATCTGAGCAGCAAACTGCAGAAATGGTCTGTGACCGGGAGAAGCCACCATAGAGGTCTGGACCGGATGGAGAAAAAGAACTAGAATCTGAGACGTCACCGGTGAGTCACTTAATGTAAATGTTCATTCTGCCTCTAATCAGCACTGTAGTCACTGTATGATCTGCAGCGAGATGATGGGTGATATGATTATGATAGGATTTCTTTTTTGTGAAACGGCATCTCCCGTTTTACGCCGTACACACCTATACGGCAGGGGTTGCACTAAATTGAGCTGTATTTGTGCTGGTGTTGTATATATGTAGTGAGCTTGCTTCTGGGGTTGTATATATGTACTGAGCTTGGTTCTGGTGTTGTTTATAGAACCATATTGCTTGTAAAATGTACAAATGTTTTTATGCTCGCGTTACATAAAAATAAATGACATGTCGATTGGTAGAGAAAACAAACACGGCGAGGGGGAAGGAGATGTCGGGAAAGAGGTTGGGGGCGCCAAACTGAATCTTTGCCCCGGGTGCTGGAGAACCTAGCTACGCCTCTGCCAAAACAAATCCTGTATCTTCTATTTTGTTTATGTGAACCTGTCGACCTGTTAATGTTGCCCTAACTGCGGGCAGTATGATATAGTGACAGGTGATTAAACTAAACTATGTGTTACTCTAAAGTGCTGCGTCACATAAGAGAAGTCATAGTTTCAGCACCGGCTCGTGTCCATTGTTAGGGCAGCATGAGTGTGCTAAAAGGTTCCTTTTAAAGGGGTTTTCCAGTCCCTAAAAATTGATGGCCTATCCTCAGGATAGGCCATCAATAGTTTATGGGTCGGTCCGAGCGCTGCTTCCTCTTCATTTCTACTTGCTCACTGTGAATAGTCGTCACGGATGTAGCGGCGATTCACAGTATTGCAGCCTTCTCACAATGAAGTGAATGTGAGAAGGCTGCAATACTCTAAATTGCACTAAATCTGTGTCGACGATTCTCAGAGAGCAAGTAAAAATGAAGGGGTAGCATGATATAGTGCTGGACGGAGTACCATTAACAGGCGGTGCCACGGTAGGGGGGCCCAGAAAATTTAGCTGTATAGGGCCCTGAAATTCCTGATAGCGACCCTGGTCGCACTGATAAATGGTGTCCTTTCTAATCCCCCTTTGGATACACATTCGGCATCTTTGCAGTTTGGGAAATTTTGCTGGGCAGTGTTGTCCTGGTAGAATACGGGCATTCTCGCTTCCAGCAGATATGTTTGGGCCCTTCCCTTCTTGATTCCCTAATATTAGGGCCTTAATAAATCGCCTCTTGAAACAGAAGAAATGTTCCCCTCGGGCCTGCCCAACTGCATATTTTTATTTCCTGACTTATTGGAGCCTTAACTAATTTCATTTTTTCATAGACGAAGTGGTATGAGGGCTGTTTATTTGCAGGACGAGCTGTAGTTATTATTGGTACCATTTTGGGGTACATGCGACTTTTTGATCACTTTTTATCCTATTTTTTGGGAGGCAAGATGACCAAAAAAACTTTTATACAGCCTTCACCATGCGATATTACATGTTTACTTTATTCTGCGGGTCAGTATGATTGCGGCGAATCCTAATTTATAGCACTTTGTTTTACAGCTTTTTGCGCAATAAAATTACATTTGTAAAAAGAATGTATTTTTTCTGTTGCCATGTTGTGAGAACCATAACTTTTACATTTTTCGTCGACGGAGCTGTATGAGGGCTTGTTTTTTTGTGAGCCAAGCTATAGTTTTTATATTTACCATTTTTTGGATACATGCAACTTTTTATTTCAATTCTTGTAGGGCAAAGCGACCAAAAAACAGAAATTCTGGCATTGTTTTTTACGCCGTTCACCGCATGGAATAAATAACATTTTCATAGTTTAGGCCGTTACTGTCACGGCAATACCAAATATGTATGGTTTATTTTATTTTTTTCAATAATAAAATGACTTGATAAAGGAAAAAGGGAGATTGTGTTTTATTTTATTACTTGAAACGTATTATATTTTTTACATCTTTTTTTCACTTGTTTTAGACTTTTTTTTTTACACTTTTCTTTAGTCCCACTAGGGGACTTTAAGGTCAAACTGTCAGATTTTTTTTTTCTAATACATTTCACTACTTATGTAGTGCAATGTATTAGATCTGTCAGTCACTCACAGCAAGCAGATTAGGCCATTGTTAGGTCTCCTGTTGCCATAGTAGCAGTTGCCAGCCCTGCAATTGCAGGGCAGAGCTGCCGATTTGCTGACAACCACAAAGATGCAGCGATCGCTGCATCTAAGGTGTGAATGGCAGGGATCGGAGCTAGCTCCGGTTTCTGCCATTACAGGTGGATGTCAGCTGTAACATATAGCAGACATCCACCGCTGATGACGCCGGCTCCATCTTGCCGGCGGCCATGGAAGCCTTTTAGGCCCCCCTCCAGGCGGGGGCTGGAAATTATCCGCACTAGGCAGACGGGGAGGCCACTATTAGGCCTCTGGTTGCCATTGCAGCCAACGACACCCCGGCGATTTCATTTATGGGGTGCTGATGAGCTGCAAACACCTTAAATGCAGCGATCGCTTTTGACCATGACGTCTACTTACAAGTGTCGGGAAGGGGTTAAATAAAAGGTAATATAAATTCAAGGACATACCAAGTTAAAGGGGTTGTCCAGGCACAGACCTCTGATGACTTATCCATAGGATAGGTCATCAGTATATGATCGGTGGGGGTCAGACATCCACTGCATAGCGACCGCGCTGCAGAACAGCAACTCTGCTCCTACTCACTTGAATAGGAGCAGAGGTACAGCTCGGCCGCTATTCCGTGACAGGAGGCAGCTGATCTGTGCGCGGTCTGGGTGTCAGACACCCGCCAAGCATGTACTGATTACCTATCCTGCGTATAGGTCATCAGTTGTCTGTGAATGTCGTCTTTAAATGAAAGTTTAACCAGCCACTAGAAGGCAGTCATCTACTCATTCTGTATTTTTTAAGTGTGGATTCACATATTGCAAATATCTGCCACAAAATCCACTACAGTAATTCTGTAGCGGAATTGCGGTTGCGGAATTTGGGTCGGAAGGCCCGTCAAATCTACGATGAAATTTCACATAAAAAATATAAAAATCGATGTAGAAAGAAATTTAACCAATGTGTTTAACCCCTTCCCGCATTTTCACGTACAGTTACGTGATGGGAACTGGTGTTTTCAGGCAATTCCACGTAACTGTACGTGAAGGAGATGGAGCTGGCTCAGGAGCTGAGCCAGCGACATGACCGCCGGGTGACAGCTGTATGTTACAGCTGGCACCCTAATGTATCGGCCAGGACCAGAGCTAGCCTCCGATCCGACCGATTAACCCCTCACATGCTGCGATCAATAGAGATCGCAGCATGTGAGGAGTTTATAGCCGCCAGCACCCCAACACCATGATCGCTGGGTTGCCGGTGGCTGCAAAGGCGATTGGAGGCCTAATACTTACCTCCCGGTCTGCCAGCAACGAAGTCCTCCTATGTCCAGTCATCGGCGGGGCCCAAAAGTCTTCCGTTACCATCGGCAAGATGGCGTCGGCTCAGCTTCCGGCTCAGAAGCTGAGCCGGCGTCATCAGCAGTGGGTGTCCGCTGTATGTTACAGCGGACATCCCACTGTAAAGGCAGAAACCGGAGCTAGCTCCGATTCCTGCCATTAACCCCTTCAATGCAACGATCCAATTCAATCGCCGCACGAAAGTGGTTTGTATCACATCGGCAGCCTTGCCATGCGACTGCTACTATGGCAACAGGAGGCCTAACAATGGCTTCCTATCTGCCATTACGGAAGCCGATTAGGCCCCGTACAGAGGCGGAGCCTGATCGGCTTGCTGTCAGTGAACAACTGACGGTTCTAATACATTGCACTACATAAGTAGTGCAATGTGTTAGAACATCAATCAAAAAGTTGGACCTTCAAGTCCCGTAGTGGGACTAAAGTAAAGTGTAAAAATTGTAAAAAATACAATAAACGTTTCAAGTAATAACATAAAACACAATCGCCCTTTTTCCCTTATCAAGTCATTTATTATTGAAAAAAATAAAAGCCATACATATTTGGTATCGCTGCGACCGTAACGACCTGAAGTATAAAAATATAATGTTATTTATTCCGCACAGTGAACGCCGTAAAAAAAAACAAAAAAATACTGACAATTGCTAATTTTTGGTCACTTTGTCTTCCAAAAATTGAAATAAAAAGTGATCAAAAAGTCGCATGTACCCAAAAGTGGTACCTATAAAAACTATAACTCGTCTCGCAAAAAACAAGCCCTCATACAGCTCAGTCGACGAAAAAATTAAAAAGTTATGGCTCTCATAACTTGGTGACAGAAAAAATCCATTCTCTTTACAAAAGTAATTTTATTGTGCAAAAAGTTGTAAAACATAAAAAAGTGCTATAAATTAGGTATCGCCAGAATCGGACTGACCCGCAGAATAAAGGTAACATGTAATTTATAATGCGTGGTGAACGCTGTATAAAAAGAACTGAAAAAATATGCCAGAATTGCTGTTTTTTGGTCACCTTGTCTCCCAAAAAAAAAAGGATAACAAGTGATCAAAAAGTCGCATGTACCCCAAAATGGTACCAATAAAAACTACAGCTCGTCCCGCAAAAAAAAAACAGCCTTCATACCACTACTTTTATGAAAAAATAAAATTAGTTAAGGCTCCAGTAAGTCAGGAAAAAAAAAATTCAGTTGTGCCGACCCGAGGGGAACATTTCTTCTGTTTCAAGTGGTGAATTATCAAGGCCCCTAATATTAGAAAACCAGGAAGGGGAGGGCCCACACATCTGCTTGAAGCGGGGGTGCCCGTATTATACCAAGACAACACTTCCTAGCAAAATTCCCCAAACTGCAAAGATGCCGAGTGTGGACCAAAAGGGGAATAAGTAAGGACCATTTATTAGTGAGACACCGGCCTGTGCAGAAACGATTGCGTCACAGCGTAACAAATATCTATGTGGTTTTTTTTTTGTTGTTTTTTTTTACCCCATTATTATACCACCTGATAATGCCCTTCATATACTCCGCCCGGCTTACATGTACCCCCACATTATAAAGGGAAACACCAGTAAGACTCCAAACAAAACTACTACCAAGCAAAATCCACGCTCCAAAAGCCAAATGGCGCTACCTCCATTCTGAACCCTACAGTGTGCCCAAACAGCAATTTACTTACACATATATGGCATCGCCATACCCGGGAGAACCCTTTTAACAATTTTTGGGGTGTGTGTGTCCAGTGGCACAAGCTGGGCACAACATATTTGCCACTGAAAAAGCATATCTAGGGAAAAATGGAAATTTTTACTTTGCACCTTCCGCAGCGCAATCATTCATGGAAAAGGCCTGTGGGGTGAAAATGCTCACTACACCCCTTAATAAATGCCTTGAGGGGTGCAGCTTCCAAAATGGGGTCACTTCTCAGCAGTTTCTTTTATTATTTCACATCAGAGCCTCTGCAATTGTGATCCAATACTTTGCAAATTGCCAAATTAGGTCTTAATTTTACATGGTACTCTTTCACTCCTGAGCCTGGTCAAAGGGTGTTTCTAAAACCGGGAAACACAGCATAATAATAAGAGAGCTGTCTTGTTATGGTGGCACAAGCTGGGCACCACATATTGGCATATCTATGGAATAAAATCCCATTTTCACTCTGCAACATCCAGTGCACACCAATTTCTGCCAATCACCTGCGGGGTTAATATGCTCACTACACCCCTAGGTGAATACCTTGAGGGGTGCAGTTTACAAAATGGGGTCACTTATGGGGGGGATCCACTGTTTTGGTCCCACAGGGACTTTGCAAATGCGATATAGCGCCCAGAAACCAATCCAGCAAAATCTGTACTCCAAAAGCAAATGGCGCTCCTTCCCTTCTGAGCCCTACTCTGTGCCCAAACAGCAGTTTATGACCACATATGGGGTATTGCCGTACACAGGAGAAGTTTCTTTACAAGTGTTGGGGTGCTTTTTTTCCTTTATTTGTTGAGAAAATGAAAAACTTTCAGCTAAAACTACGTCTTATTGTAGAAAAAGGATTTTTTTTAATTTTCACTGCCCAATTCTAATAAAATCTATTAAACACCTGTGGGGTCAAAATGCTCACTACACCCCTAGATGAATTCCTAAAGGGGTGTAGTTTCGTGAATCTAGTCACTTTTGGGGAGTTTCCACTGTACTGGTACCTTAGGAGCTTTGCAAAAGTGACATGGTGTCAAGAAGCCAATCCAGCAAAATCTGTGCTCCAAAAGCCAAATGGCGCTACTTCCCTTGTGATCCTTGCCGTGTGCCCAAACAGCAGTTTATGACCACAAATGGGGTATTTCCGTACTCCAGAGGAGTTGCTTTAAAAATGTTGGGGTTCTTTTATTCCTTTATTTGTTGAGAAAATGAAAAGTTTTTAGCTAAAGCTACGTCTTATCTTCACTTCCAATTCTAATAAAATCTATGAAACCCCTGTGGGGTCAAAATGCGACGTGGTCTCCGCAAACCATTCCTGCTAAATTTGAGCTCTAAAAGCCAAATGGCGCTCTTTCCCTTCTAAGCCCTGCCGTGTGTCCAAACAGCCGTTTATGACCACATGTGGGGTATTGTTTTACTCGGGAGAAATTGCTTTACAAATGTAGTGGTGCATTTTCTGCTTTAGTCCTTGTGGAAATTAGAAAAAATTAGCTAAACCTACATTTTCTTTGAAAGAATGTAGATTTTCACGGCCTACTTCCAATAATTTCTGCAAAATACCTGCAGGGTCAAAATGTTCACTATACCCCTAGATAATTTCCTCAAGGGGTATAGTTTCCAAAATGGGGTCACTTTTGGGGGATTTCCACTGTTTTGGCACCGCAAGAGCCTTTCAAACCTGACATGGTGCCTAAAATATTTTCTAATAAAAAGGAGGCCCCGACTTCCGGGGGCGGGGCATCGTGGATGGCTGCTTTTAACAAGAGCTCTTCGGTGGCCTGATTCCATGCAGGGCGAATCTTAGCCATCCTGCCTCGGGAGACATTGCGGCGATTCTCCTGACAAGGGAGATTGTACTTACCACAGAGAGACTCTCATTGTTGGTCTCCCCGGAGTCGCGGGCGGTGGAACGCCGATTGTGCCGCGAGGGTCCCTGACACAGTCCTGACACTCAGGTGACACGCGGCAGGAGCCGAGACCTGGACTGAGCTCCCACACCCCAAGCAAGGGAAGTGAGTGTGACCTAACCCCTGGAGCGGTCCCGCAGCTAGGACTCACCTGATTTGGGGTCTCCAGCTGCAGCGAGACGGGATACTCCCGGCGGCCATCTTGAGGGTGGCACTGATCGGCCTGACGACCGCTGGACTGCATCCGCACCACACGGCCGGTGAGAGGAGCGGAGGGAGCGACGGCGAGGTTCCCGGGTGAGGAGGGCTGTCTCTCACTCAGGCAGTCCGTGATCTGGCGCTTGGTAGCCAGTGTACGCCGCTGGATACAGGCCTGGCAAGGAAAGCTCCCGGTCGCCATCTTGCGCGAGGCAATACTCGCGAGAGGACACATCTAGGTCGCCATCTTGCGGGTGGCACTACTGGGCCTGACGACCGCTGAAGCCAGAAGCGGACCGGCGTCGGCACCACACGGACGGTGGAGACCTCGCACCCCCTGCCAGAGGTCTGAAGCGGGACGGAACACTCCCGGCGTCCTGTGAGGGGAGCGGAAGGAGCAGTGGCGTAGTTCACAGGTGAGGAGTGCTGTCTCCCATACGGGCAGTCTGTGATCCCGGCCGCCATCTTGTGAGGTGTCTTCCGTCCAAGCCAGCGGCTGTTGTCGGGTGGCAGGCATATTCACAGCTGCCGCCATTTTAAGCGATACTGCCGGAGTCACGTGGGTCAGCACTGCGGCTGTGCTCATTGGCTCCCGTTTCCTGTTCTATGCAACGCGGTGGGCGTACAGGTTGTCTCCCCAGGCTCCTGCTCCTGCCATCCAGAGTTTGGTGCCCCTGACGTTCTGGGCCATTGAAGTGGTGGCAGCACCTGTGGGGCCACTTATACTTACCTCTGCCTGTATTGCACCCTTGTATGCCCCTCAGGGTTCACAGCATTGCACCCCTGTCTGTCTCTCAGGGTTCACAGCACTGGGAATATCAGTGCTGAGGAGAGCATATGTTTGTTTGGATCATCTCATACTGAGGCTGGATAGTTCAGTGACTGTTTATTTTTCTTACTACAACTTGCTGATGGTTCAGCGCGGCCCTTCACCATGATTTCACACGCTTAGTACTACAGCACCATGTTCCTAATGCCTCAATGATTATGTAACACACCACTGGAGAGCTTCCTCATCATATCCCTCTGCTTATGCCCACAGCGCCCCCCTGGTGCTCGCCCTTCTCCTCACTGTTTGAGGATTGTGTCATGGACAAATATTTAACAAAATCTACAGGAGGGAGATCCACCCGCTCTCAGATTTCTCACGTGTCTGGCTCCTCACGTTCGCTGGAAATGCAGAAGTCCAAGAGCAGCACTAAAGGGGACAAACAGGCTCCTAAATCCTCATCTGCCAAAGCCTCATCCTCACGACCACAGTTCTCACCAGAAGTGTCACTGGGAGGGGACATTACGCCACCAAGGTTGTCTCCACAATACAGTCCGCAGCACAGCAGCGAGATGGACACCCACCAAGCCACCCTGGTAGCTCAAGAGGTCTCTAAGATGTTGCCACTTTTTGACAAAAGACTGGAGGTATTGCACACTTCTATTAATGCAGCTCTGACGCAACTTACCTCGCATTCTCAAAAGATTGCGGACTTGGAAACGAGGGTTGTAACAACCGATGCCTCAGTGTCTGCAATGGAGGGAGATGTACAGCGACTACAGGCCTCTAATCAAGAACTAAGAGACAAGCTGGACGACCTGGAGAACCGGGATAGACGTAACAACTTGCGTTTCGTGGGGGTCCCGGAAACGGTGACTGGTGAACGACTGCTGGATTATCTTTGTAAAGACCTTCCTGCTGCTCTGAACATCGAGCTTGGCGATGACTCGCTCATGATAGAAAGGGCACACAGATTGGGCCCTCCCAGAGCTGGGCGAAATGCGGGGGATGGCAGACCTCGTCCGGTGATCGCCAAATATTTTCACTGGACGATAAAGGATAAAGCCCTACGGGCCTACAGACAACAGAGGGAACTACTCATCCACGACTCTAAGATCCTAATCTTCCAGGACTATTCGGCAGTGGTCACTCAGAAACGCAAAACTTTTGCCCCAATCTGCCGTTTACTGTACGAGAGGAAAACTAGTTTCCAGCTGTTCCCAGCCAAATTGAAGGTGCAGGATGGAGACCAAACGCTCATCTTTGAGGATCCGGTGCAGGCCAGACGACGACTTTGCTTGAAGGAAAATGGTGCTGGATGATTCACATCTTTGAAAGAGGACAGCTCGCATATTTGGCATATGGACATGTGCTTCATGTTCTTCTAGTTTAACAATTGTTACTTGTAGACGTTCTACCTCTTTGATGACAAATATCTTGTTACCCACTCCCGGGTTCGCCATCGACATTGTTTACATTTTTTATTTTGTATTTACTATTCTCGCTTGTGCTAAACTCTTTTCTCTTGCAGATGACTGGGGCTATGGTTCTCGCCGATACACACACCATTGGGATTAGGCTGGGCATGCGGCTTGCTGGGACCGCGGGGTGCAGCCGGATGTTTCATAATCTGACCTGGATCCAACTTCGTGACTCGGGATGAGTACCCAAACTACACACACTTCTGACACATATCACCTTTCTCCCCATATCCGATTCCTCTCCTGGAATGTGGATGGCTTGAATACACCTTTGAAGAGGAAGAAGGTGCTGAATCACCTTAAACGACTCTCACCTGATATTCTCTTCTTACAGGAGACTCATTGGAGATCGGGCACACAGAGTAGATTGATGGCCCCCTGGTTATCCGATTGCTACTCGGCTTCGCATTCTTCCTCTTCGAGGGGAGTGGCGATCCTTTTTAGAAAGGGCTTGCGCTACACATTGGAAAGTTCTATCAGTGACACACAGGGTAGATACCTCATTTTACATGTAAAGATAGCTGATGTCCCTTATTTGTTGGTCAATATCTGTGCTCCCAATCATGACCAGCAGGCATTTTATCCAGAAATTCTTCAACTAATATTGGGTCTCCCTAGGCATAGTCTAATTATTGGGGGTGACTTAAACTTGGTGCAATGTCCCGCCGTGGATAGGTCCCCTCCTACCCCTCAGTCTCAGGCTGCCTCTTCCGCTCTTCATGGAATCGCTCACTGTATGCGATCCCTGGATAGTACTGGATGAGGGAGCGCGTGAATACACATGCCACTCGGTTGCTCATAACTCATTCTCACGCATAGATTATTTCCTAATATCGACGTCCTTGTTCGACTGCCACTCTTCCTCCCGGATTCACCCCATCACCATATCGGATCATGCCCCGATCACTATGACACTATCAATCTCACACTCCTCACCAAAAACTAGAATCTGGCAGTTTCCCGCTTACTTGGCAGAATCTGAGGAATTCAAACAGTATCTATGCATGCACTGGGGCAACTATCTGGATGATAACTCCCCCCATGTAGACAATATACCACTCCTGTGGGCGACGTCCAAGGCAGTGATGAGAGGGCATATTATAGGATATCTGTCTCGTAAGCGGAAAATACGGAAGGCCCGTTTTGATGCCCTATACAAGGATCTACTAGTGGCCCAAAGAACCTATATAGATGATTCCACCCCACTCAATCAGCAAATTTCAATCCCGCATAGCCTACCAGATTCTACAACAACCAAGAGCCAATGGGGGCATTCGTTTCCCCGACATTAGGCAGTATAACCTGGCGGCCTTGCTCCGTTATGTCTCGGACTGGCTTGGGAGCACCTCTCATTATACCTCGTACAATCTGGATTCCAGATTATTTTCTGGATGGGCTTTGTCGGGACTCCTGCACCTCCCATATGAGGGTTTATCTGTAGAGACTAGAGCTAACACATTACTTTTTGCCACTTGGAAAGCCTGGCAGAAAATCCATCACCATCACCAGCTTTCTCCTCTTATCTCTCCACTTGCCACTAATCTGCAATAATCATGTTCAGGATGGTAATCCACGACAAATTTTCCACAGGTGGCACACATTGGGAATCACCTCCCTAAAACAGCTGGTGCATAAGGACGATCATCAGGCTCTGACACTTTCAGAACTCCACTCTAAATATCCCAAGTTACCAGTAGATCTCTTTCGTTTTCTTCAAGTCGAAAGTTCTTTAAAAAAGGTTTTAACCCAATTGTCAGACCTGGAATAGAATCCTTAATTGCTTCTAAAATTCTCCAGTCACAACTCCCCGAAGGGCCAAATAACTATAAACTACCAATTCCTTCATGTTCCCCTTGATTATTCACAATCCCAGACTCCTCTAACTAAATGGCAGAGTGACGACCAGACTAACTCCTACCACGATACTGGCGGCTCTAGAGCAAGCACATGAACTTCTTCCCACGGCACGCTTTCTGGAAATGCCACTTAAGATAGCCCACAGGTCATATTTGACTCCAAGTGTGGGGTATAAGATTGGTATCTACACATCGTGTTGCTTCAAATGTCAGGCTCCGCCAGCCAATCACTGCCATTGTTTGTGGACATGCCCGCACATTCGTACATTTTGGTCTCGCATACGCACATTCACTACTACTCACCTCACTAATTTTGTCCCTGATACGATACTGTGGGCAGTGTTTGGGTACATGGACCCTGAAGTTCACTGGTGTTCCCCCGGGGCACACAAATTGTTGCATTAGGTGGTGGCGACGGGAACAAAAGCCATATTACAAACCTGGCTTGCTAATCAGTCCCCACCTATCAAATTATTCTTGGACAAATTATCCTCTCTCTTGAAAATGGACTGGGTGGAGGCCTCTCTCCATGAGGCATTACAGGCCCAACAGTTTTTTGTTTTTTTTGTTTTGACACATGGGAAACAGTCATTGCATTACTCCCACAAAACATTCAGATGCAAATACAGAAATGCTTTGAACCAACGGTCTGGTTCCACGAACAGGTGCTCCTTGGGAATGCACCAGTGTAGGATATGGTCAGGATTCTGGTGGTTTTCTGGTGTGGGCGAGAGCCATGCTCCTTCATGTCCTTACTATTTCTCCCCTGTCCCCGTATAGATACGATGGGTTCTGTTGGGGTGGATGTGCGCAGTGGGCTGGTTCCCGCGGACGCCTCCATCCCTCATTTCTGGTTTCTTTTTCTAGTTCCCTGGGGTGGGGAATTCCTTACAACTTACAGAAAATGTGAGTGTTTCATCTGCATTGTTTCCTTCATGAGCACAGCGAGATTAAAAAAAAAATTGAACGTTTTTCCATTTCCACCCCCACTCTATTTATCCTACTCGGTCAGTTACAACAATTTCTTGATGTGTAATTTGTGCTACCTAGACATCTAACTGATCCTCTGGACTGCTTTTTGTATTACATTGTTCCCCCTCCCTTCTTTCCTTCTGTTTTCCCCGCAAATGGAATTGTTTGAAAAAAATGTTCAATAAAAAAAAGAGTTTAAAAAATAAATAAAGGAGGCCCCAAAATCCACTAGGTGATCCTTTGCTTCTGATGCCGGTGCTTTAGTTAATAAGTGCACTAGGGCCACATGTGGGGTATTTCTAAAAACTGCAGAATCTGGACAATAGATAGAGTTGCGTTTCTCTGGTAAGACTTTCAGTGCTACAGAAAACAGATTAAAAATTAATTTCTGCAAAAAAAAAAAAAGAAATTTGAAAATGTCACATCTACTTTGCCTTAATTCCTGTGAAACGTCCAAAGGGTTAAGAAACTTTCTAAATGCCGTTATGAATACTTTGAGGGGTGATGTTTTTAAAATGGGGTGACTTATCGGGGGTTTCTAATATATAAGGCCCTAAAATCCGCTTCACAATTGAACTGGCCCCTGTAAAAATAGACTTTTGTAAATTTTCTTGAATATGTGAGAAATTGCTGCTAGAGTTGTAAGCTGTGTAATGGCCTAGAAAAATAAAAGGATGTTCAAAAAACAATGCCAATCTAAAGTAGACATATGGGTTATGTTAATTAGCAACAATGTTGTGTGGTATTACTATGTCTTAGAAGCAGATACATTTACATTTTCGAAAAATGCTAATTTGTGCAATTTTTCACTAAAATTTGGTGTTTTCAACAATACTTAATGTAATGTATTGAGCAAATTTTGCCAGTAACAAAGTCCTATGTGTCACGAGAAAAACAATCTCAGAATCGCTTGGATAGGTAAAAGCATTCCGAAGTTATTACCACATAAAGTGAAACATGTCAGATTTGAAAAAAATTGGCTGTGTCCTGAAGGCCAAAACAGGCTGTGTCCTTAAAGAGGCTCTGTCACCAGATTTTCAAATCCCTATCTCCTATTGCAGCTGATCGGCGCTGCAATGTAGATAACAGTAACGTTTTTCTTTTTCAAAAACGAGCATTTTTGGCCAAGTTATGAGCATTTTTATATTTATGCAAATGAGCCTCTCTTATGTCCAACTGGGCATGTATTGTGTTCGTTACATCTGGGCGTTGTGAATAGAAGTGTATGATGCTGACAAATCAGCATCATCCACTTCTCTTCGTTACCACCCAGCTTCTGGCAGTGCACAGACACACAGTGTGTCCTCGCGAGATCACGCTGTGACGTCACTCACTTCCTCCCACAGGAACTTCATTGCGTCGGATGAGCGAGGACACGCTGTGTGTCTGTGAACTGCCAGAAGCTGGGTGGTAACGAAGAGACGTGGATGATGCTGATTCGTCAGCATCATACACTTCCATTCACAACGCCCAGCTAGTAAAACAAGTAAAAACGCCCAGATGTACACACACAATACACGCCCAGTTGGACATAACTTTAACCCCTTAACGCTCCATGACCTACTATTAGGTCATGCTAACTATAGCGTTCGCGCTCAGTGACCTAATAGTAGGTCATGGAGTAAACACGGTGCCGTTCGCGCGGGGCGCGTTCATGAGCTGTGACAGCTGCTGTTTCAGACAGCAGACTATCACAGCTCAATGTGCAGGGACCGATCGTGGAGGTCCGCCGCCGATTAACCCTTTAGAAGCCGCGTTCATTAGCGACCACGGCTTCTTAAGGGTTAAGCCACAATCAACGGCCCGACCCACGATAGCGGGCCACGATGGCGGGCCACGATGGCTACTATGGCAAACAGAATCCTAACAATGGACTCTGGCTACGCCATCGACGGAAGCCTAGTGGGTCCTGACGAAGTCAGGACCCACTATGCTTGCTGTCAGTGAGTAGCTGACAGCTCTAATACACTGCACTACGCATGTAGTGCAGTGCATTAGAATAGTGATCAGGGCCTCCTGCCCTCAAGTCCCCTAGTGGGATAAAGTAATAAAGTTAAAAAAAGTTAAAAAAAAGGTGTAAAAATAAGAAAATAAAAGTTTTAAAAGTGATAAAAGTAAAAATCCCCCCTTTTCCCTTATCAGTCCTTTATTATTAATAAAAATATATAAACAAACAAACTATACATAATTGGTATCGCCGCGTCCGTAACGGCCTGAACTACAAAATTATTTTGTTATTTATCCCGCGCGGTGAACGCCGTAAAAGAAAATAATAAACCGTACCAGAACCACAATTGTTTGGTCACTTCACCTCCCAAAAAATGGAATAAAAAAAAATAAAAAAATAAAAAAGTCGCATGTACCTAATAATGGTACTGATCAAAACTGCAGTTCGTTACGCAAAAAATAAGTCCTCACACGGCTTTATTGATTGAAAAATAAAAACGTTATGGCTCTTAGAATAAGGTAACACAAAAAGTAAATGATCTTTTACAAAACGTATTTTATTGTGCAAACGCCATAAGACATAAAAAACCGATAAACATCTGGTATCGCCGTAATCGTATCGCCCCGCAGAATAAAGTGAATATGTCATTTATAGCGCACGGTGCACGCTGTAAAAAAAATAGAATAAAAAAACAATAGTAGAATTGCTGTTTTTTAGTCACCACGCCACATAAAAACTGATCAAAATGCCGCTTGCACCCCAAGAAAACTACAAAAAATTCCTCAAGGGGTCTAGTTTCCAAAATGGGGTCACTGTTGGGGGTTTTCCACTGTTTTGGCACCACAAGACCTCTTCAAACAGGACATGGTGCCTAATAAAAAAACATGCCTCAAAATCCACTAGGTCCTCCTTTGCTTCGGAGGCCGGTGCTTCAGTCCATTACCGCACTAGGGCCACATGTGGGATATTTCTCAAAACTGCAGAATCTGGGTAATAAGTACTAAGTTGCATTTCTCTGGTAAAACCTTTTGGGTTATAAAAAAAAAAAAATGGTATAAAAAGGATTTTCTGACAAAAAAAAATATGTAAATTTCACCTCTACTTTGCTCTAAATTCCCGTGACACACCAAAAGGGTGCATAAACTTTCTAAATGCTGTTGTGAATACTTTGAGGGGTCTAGTTTCTAAAATGGGGTATTTGATAGGGGTTTCTAATATATGGGTCGCTCAAAGCAACTTCAGAACTGAACTGGAACCTAAAAAAATAATAAATGAGGCAATACTTCGCTTCTTCCATTATACGGATAATGAGCCGTGCTCACACCGAGATGACCCCAGTTTTGACAGTTTGTATAAATGGAGACCCCTATTAGACCGTTTCAGTGCCCGGTTTTCCCAAGCATACACCCAAAGAAGTGTATTTCTATTGATGAGTCCTTGGTAGATTTTAAAGGGAGGGTTCAATTCCGCGAGTACCTGCCTGGTAAGAAGGCAAGGTATGGAATGAAGATGTATAAGCTGCGAGAGTGCATCAGGGTATACCTACAAATTTAGGATATATTAAAGGGAAGGACAGCAGTATTCAACCCCCATAATGCCCCCCTCCCCTTACTGGGAGTTAATGCAAAAATTGTGTGGGATTTGGTGCATCCACTGCTGGACCAGGGTTACCACCTCTACCTGGATAATTTTTATACCAGCGTCCCACTCTTCAACTGCCTCGCTTCCAGTCCTGCAGCATGTGGAACTGCTAGAAGAAATCTGAGAGGCCTCCCTAAGACTCTGCAGGGCAAACAAGAAGGGGGGGGGGGGGGGGACGACCCAGTACTTCTGGAAGCGAGGCCACACGCATCGTACAAGGGCAAAACATTCCAGAAGTTCCCTAAACTGGCAAGGGAAATAGTCAAAAGAGGTGCAAAGTCTGCTATAAGAGGGGGATAAGGGAGGAAACAATTTATCAATGTGACACGTGTCCCGAAAAACCAGAGCTCTCTATGAAAGAGTGTTTTAAAATTTATCATACATCCCTTGGTTTATAAATTACCCCAATTTTACTTACCCTGATGTACTCCGCACAGATTATCCCCCCTTATCTTTCCCTTCTGAGCCCTGCTGTGTGCCCAGGCAGCTGTTAACAGCCACATTGAGGGTATTGCCATACCTAGAAGAACCCACATTACAGTTTATGGGTTGTATGTCTCCGGTCAAAATGCTCACTACACCTCTAGATGAATGCCTTAAGGGTGTAGTTTTTACAACAGGGTCACTTCTTGCGGGTTTCAACTGTACTGGTACCTCAGGGGCTTCTGCATACATGACTTCGCACCAGAAAATCCCCAGTAGGCCAAATGGTGGTCCTTTCGTTCTGAGCCCTCCCATGGGCCCAGGCAGCAGTTTATCACCACAAATTGGGTATTGCTGCACTCAGGACAAATTGCACAACAGAATGGGGTATTTTATTTCTTGTGAAAATAAGACATTTTCAGGCAAGACTACATATTATTGGAAAAAATTAATTTTGTTTTAATTCCCAGCCCAATTCAAATAAATTCTGTGAAGAAACTATGGGGTCTAAATGGTCACATTACCCATAAATGAATTCCTTGAGGGGTGTAGTTTCCAAAATGGGGTCACTTCTGGTGGGTTTCCATTGCTTTGATACATCTAGGATTCTGCAAATGCGACATGGCACCCGAAAACCAAACCAGCAAAATCTGCACTCTAAAGAACACAAAGCGCTCCTTCACTTCTGAGGCCTCCCATGGGCCCAAACGGCAGTTTATCGCCACAAATGGGGTATTGCTGCACTCAGGAGAAATTGGGCAACAAAATGGGGTATTTTGTTCCCTGTGAAAATAAGAAATTGATAAAAAAAATGACATCTTATTGGAAAAAATGAATTTTTTTACATTTCACAGCCCAATTCAAATAGGTGCTGTGAAAAAACTGTGCGGTAAAAATTGTAACAACCACCATATTTGAATTCTGGTGTAGTTTCCAAAATGGGGTCACTTCTGGTGGGTTTCCATTGCTTTGATACCTCTGGGGCTCTGCAAATGCGACATGGCACCCGAAAACCAATCCAGCAAAATCTGGACTCCAAACAACACATAGCGCTCCTTTCATTCTGAGCCCTCCCATGGGCCCAAATGGCAGTTTATCACCACAAATGGGGTATTGCCGCACTAAGGACAAATTGGGCAACAAAATCTGGTATTTTGCTCCCTGTGAAAATAAGAAATTTTGATCACAAATTACATCTTATTGGAAAAAATGGCATTTTTTTAAATTTCACAGCCCAATTAAAATAGGTGCTGTGAAAAAACTGTCCGGTCAAAATTGTAACAACCATAAATGAATTCCTTGAGGGGTGTAGTTTCCGAAATGGGGTCACTATTGGGGGATTCCTACTGTTTTGGCACCTCAACACCTCTTCAAAATATATTCTAACAAAAAAAAAAAGAGGCCTCAAAATGCACTAGGTGCTTCTTTACTTCTGGGGCTTGTGTTTTATTCCACGAGCGCACTAGAGCCACATGTGGGACATTTCTAAAAACTGCAGAATCTGGACAATACATATTTAGTAGTGTTTCTCTGGTAAAACCTTGTGTTACAGAAAAAAAATTGAATAAAATTGAAATTAGGCAAGAAAAATGAAATTTGCAAATTTCACCTCCACTTTGCTTTAATTCTTGTGAAATGCCTGAAGGGTTAAAAAACTTTCTAAATGCTGTTTTGAATACTTTGAGGGGTCTAGTTTTTAAAATGGGTTGTTTTATCAGGGTTTCTAATACATAGGCCCCTCAAAGCCACTTCAGAACTGAAGAAGTACCTTAAAAAAAAGGCTTTTCAAATTTTCTTAAAAATATGAGAAATTGCTGTTTATGTTCTAAGCCTTGTAACGTCCAAGAAAAATAAAATAAATGTTCAAAAAACGTTGCCAATCTAAAGTAGACATATGGGAAATGTGAACTAGTAACTATTTTGGGTGGTATAACCATCTGTTTTACAAGCAAATACATTTAAATTCTGGAAAATGCTTTTTTTTCAAAATTCTCTAAATTTTGCAATTTTTCACCAACAAACACTGAATATATCGACCAAATTTTACCACGAACATGAAGCCCAATGTGTCACGAGAAAACAATCTCAGAATCGCTTGGATAAGTTTAAGCATTCCGACGTTATTACCACATAAAGTGAAATATATCAGATTTCAAAAATGGGCTCTGAGCCTTAAGGCCCAAACTAGGCTGCGTCCTTAAGGGGTTAAACACGCCCAGTTGTACATAAGAAAGGCTCAGTTGCATAAATATAAAAATGCTCATAACTTGGCCAAAAATGCTTGTTTTTGAACAATAAAAACGTTACTGTTATCTACATTGCAGCGTCGATCAACTGCAATAGGAGATAGGGATTTGAAAATCTGGTGACAGAGCCTCTTTAACCCCTTAAGGACGCAGCCTAGTTTGGGCCTTAAGGCTCAGAGCCCATTTTTCAAATCTGACATATTTCACTTTATGTGGTAATAACGTCGGAACGCTTAAACCTATCCAAGCGATTCTGAGATTGTTTTCTCGTGACACTTTGGGCTTCATGTTCGTGGTAAAATTTGGTCGATATATTCAGTCTTTATTTGTGAAAAATTGAAAAATTTAGAGAAAATTTACAAAAAATAGCATTTTTCAGAATTTAAATGCATCTGCTTGAAAAACAGACGGTTATACCACCCAAAATAGTTACTAGTTCACATTTCCCATATGTCTACTTAAGATTGGCATCGTTTTTTGAACATTATTTTATTTTTCTTGGACGTTGCAAGGCTTAGAACATAAACAGCAATTTCTCATATTCTTAAGAAAATTTCAAAAGCCTTTTTTTGAAGGTACCGGTTCAGTTCTCAAGTGGATTTGAGGGGCCTATGTATTAGAAACCCCCATAAAACACCCCATTTTAAAAACTAGACCCCTCAAAGTATTCAAAACAGCATATAGAAAGTTTTTTAACCCTTCAGGCATTTCACAGGAATTAAAGCAAAGTGGAAATGAAATTTGCAAATTTCATTTTTTCTGCTGAATTTCAAATTTATTAATTTTTTTTCTGTAACACAGAAGGTTTTACCAGAGAAATACTACTAAATATGTATTGTCCAAATTCTGCAGTTTTTATAAATGTCCCACATGTGGCCCTACTGCGCTCGTGGACTAAAACACAAGCCCTAGAAGCAAAGAAGCACCTAGTGCATTTTAAGGCCTCTTTTTTATTAGAATATATTTTAGGCAGCATGCCAGGTTTGAAGAGGTGTTGAGGTATCAAAACAATGGAAACCCACCAGAAGTGACCCCATTTTGGAAATTACACCCCTCAAGGAATTCATTTATGGTTTTTGTTATCATTTTGACCGCACAGTTTTTTCACAGCACCTATTTGAATTGGGCTGTGAAATGAAAAAAAAGATATTTTTTCCAATAAGATGTAATTTTTGATCAAAATTTCTTATTTTCACAGGGAACAACATACCCCATTTTGTTGCCCAATTTGTCCTTAGTGCGGCAATACCCCATTTGTGGTGATAAACTGCCGTTTGGGCCCATGGGAGGGCTCAGAAGGAAAGGACCACCATTTGGCCTACTGGAGCTTTTCTGGTGCTAAGTCATGTATGCAGAAGCCCCTGAGGTACCAGTAGAGTTGAAACCCCCGAGAAGTGACCCCATTTTAAAAACTACACCTCTTAAGACATTCATCTAGAGGTGTAGTGAGCATTTTGACCCCACAGGTACTGTGTAAAAGATAATGCGCAGCAGATGGTGCAGAGTGAGATTTTCAATTTTATATATATATATGGCATGTCCGTGTCCGATATAGTGTGCCCAGCATGCGCCACCGGAGATATACACCCCTTAAATTGTAATGTGGGTTCTCCTGGGTACGGCAATACCCTACATGTGGCTGTTATCAGCTGCCTGGGCACACAGCAGGGCTCAGAAGGGAAAGATGAGGGGGGGGTAAGCTGTGCGGAGTGCATCAGGGTAAATTAAAAATCAAGGGATGTAGGATACATTTTAAAACAATCTTTTATACAGAGCCCTGGTTTTTCGGGACACGTGTCACATTGGTATATTGTGTTCTTCCTTATCCCCCTCTTATAGCAGACTCTGCACCTCTTTTGACTCTTTCCCTTTCCACCGGTTTGGGGAACTTCTCTTGGAAAGTGTTGCCCTGGTACGATGCGTGTGGCCTCGCTCCCAGAAGTACTGGGTGCCCCCCCCTTCCTGGTCCCTAAAGATTAGATCTTGAAATTCCAGGAAAGTTCCCCTCTGGCCTGCACATCGACGTAGCACGTACGCATTGTACAAAGCCATCTGTATGATGTGCCCGGCCAGCTTCTTATACCACACCGCATGGCGCTGTAGGGCTTCAGGACTTGATTTGACAAGTCCTTCCCTCCCATGTACCTATTGTAGTCCAGGATGCAGTCTGGTTTGGGGGTGGCCTTTCCTTCATATATCCTAAACCTGTAGGTATACCCTGATGCACTCTCACAGCTTATACATCTTCACGCCATACCTTGCCCTCTTACCCGGCAGGTACTGGCGGAATTGAACCCTCGCTTTAAAATGTACCAGGGACTCATCAATAGAAATACACTTCTCGGGGGTGTATGCTTGGGAAAACCGGGCACTGAAACGGTCTAATAGGGGTCTCCGTTTATACAAACGGTCAAAATGGGGTCATCTCGGGGTGGGCACGACTCATTATCAGTATAATGTGAGAAGCGAAGTATTGCCTCATTTATTTATTTTTTTAGGTTCCAGTTCAGTTCTGAAGTTGCTTTGAGGGGCCCATATATTAGAAACCCCTATCAAACACCCCATTTTAGAAACTAGACCCCTCAAAGTATTCACAACAGCATGTAGAAAGTTTATGAACCCTTTAGGTGTTTCACAGAAATTTAGAGCAAAGTAGAGGTGACATTTACTTTTTTTTTTTGTCAGAAAATCCTCTTTATATTATTTTTTTTATAACACAAAAGGATTTATCAGAGAAACGCAACTTAATACGTATTGCCCAGATTCTGCAGTTTAGAGAAATATCCCACACGTGGCCCTCGGGCCGGTAATGGACTGAAGCACCGGCCTCCGAAGCAAAAGAACACCTAGTGGATTTTGAGCCCTCTTTTTTATTAGGCACCATGTCCGGTTTGATGAGGTCTTGTGGTGCCAAAACAGTGGAAAACCCCCAAAAGTGGAAACTAGAGACCTTGAGGAATCCATTGCAGTTTTCATGTCATGCATGCGACTTTTTGATCAGTCTTTATTCTATTTTTATGTGGCGCGGTGACTAAAAAAACCGCAATTCTACTATTGTTTTTTTGTTCTATTTTTTTCACAGCGTTCACCGTGCGCTATAAATGACACATTCACTTCATTCTGCGGGGCGATACGATTACGGCGATACCAGATGTTTATAGTTTTTTTATGTCTTATGGCGTTTGCACAATAAAATACGTTTTGTAAACAATCATTCACTTTTTGTGTTCCCTTATTCTAAGAGCCAGAACGTTTTTATTTTTCCTTCAAAAAAGCCGTGCGAGGACTTATTTTTTGCGTAACGAACTGTAGTTTCGATCAGTACCATTTTTCGGTACATACGACTTTTTGATCTCTTTTTATTCCATTTTTTGGGAGGTGAAGTGACCAAACAATTGTGATTGTGGTGCGGTTTATTATTTATTTTTTTTACGGCGTTCACCGCGCGGGATAAATAACGAAATAATTTTGTAGTTCAGGCCGTTACGGACGCGGCGATACCAATTATGTATAGTTTATTTATTTATTTATTTTAATAATAAAGACTGACAAGGGAAAAAGGGGGATTTTTACTTTTATTACTTTTAAAACTTTTATTTTCACACAACTTTTTTTTTACTTTTTTACTTTGTCCCATTAGGGGACTTGAGGGCAGGAGGTCCTGATCGCTATTCTAATACACTGCACTACATGCGTAGTGCAGTGTATTAGAACTGTCAGCTACTCACTGACAGCAAGCATAGTGGGTCCTGACTCTGTCAGGACCCACTAGGCTTCCGTCTATGACATAGCCGGACGCCATTTTTTGGTGTCCGGTTGCCATAGTCACCATCGCCGGCCGCTATTGTGTAGCAGGCCGGCGATGGCGGATTAACCCCTAAGAAGCCGCGATCGCTATTGAATGCGGCTTCTGAGGGGTTAAATCTGCGGGGACCACCGCGATCGGTCCCGGCACATTGAGCAGTGATAGTCTGTTGTCGGAAACAGCAGCTATCACAGCTCATGCACGCGCCCCGCACGAACGGCGCCGTGTTTACTCCATGACATACTATTATGTCATGGAGCGCGAACGATGCACTTACCATGACCTAATAGTATGTCCTGGAGCGTTAAGGGGTTAAGATTGGAGATTTATCCCATGTATTTCTGAGTGTGGTAAAAAAAGACAGATTTTTCCGCTACGTGTGATCCATCCTAACAGTATGTGCGATAAAATGTCATTGGACCATGAAAATCGAACAAATAAATATACTGTACATTTGGCTCCAACAAAGTTTTTATTAAGAAATAAAAAAAAAAAAAAAAAAAAAAAAGGGCTGGTAAACATTAAAGTGACAATTTTGGCATATCCTAATTCCTATATCTTAACGAGCGGTAACTATGCCTTTAGGGCCATATTAAAACAAGTCACCATGTTGTAATGCCATTAGGAAGTGCATATTATGTCTTCGTAATCATTCGCTCTTTATTTTTCAGTAACCATGCAAACACTACAGACGCAAGTCAGACTTCACTGCGGTGGAAGACATGAGCAATACACTGATACAGATGCTAGTTTTAGGAAATTGAACACAACAGTTTGAAATTAAAGCCATTATTTTCTTAAAGATTACAGTACGGGAGATGTGCTTTAATTAAATATACATCAAACCAGTGATGCTGGCAAAGTCAAGGGAGATTAATATTGAAAATGGCTATACAATTGGACATGACTTTAAAAGAATATCCCTTTAAAACAAGTTAAAAAAAAAAAAAGTTCACAGTGGTTTGTATAAACAATATGCATTATAGCAGTGACAATCTTCGTCTCACCAGCCATTGAGTGCCCTCTTTAAGTACTAAAGTAGTAAACAAGCATTTACAGTTATAATATGAATTGTACAAAGCTACATGAATTTAAGATAAGACCTGGAGTGTACAGTTAACACTGGCAGAAGGGAAACCATTTTAGGAGCAAAACAGTATGTGCTTTCAGACTGGAAAAAAACAAAAAAAAAAAACACGACAAAAATAGTGAGCGCTGCAGCAAATACAATTCATTAAAAAGGAAGCAAAAGAAAAAAAAAAAAAAAAAAAAAGTTGAGAAAAAAAAAAAAGGAGCCACCAACATCTAGATGGAGCGAACCAGTACACATTCCACAATTAAAAAAAAAAAAAAGTGATTATATACTATAATACAAGTCCAAGGAGAGGACAACACTCATTTCTTTGCCTGCTTCGTTATCATGCCTCGAGGTGGCGTTACAGGTCTGCTTGCATTGGGCTTCTTTTTCTCTGCAGGTTTTAGAATCTGGTAAAGAAATATATAAACCTTAAATCAGTAAGTTAAAATCATTCAGTTTCTCATATCACATCATTACAATATTTAAACAGAATGCATCAATAACCAGTGACAGTGGTAACTGCCACGATGGGAAAACATCCAGTATTCCTATGCATTTAGCCTGCTTTCATGCTAGGTACAGGAGATCTTTTTTATGCCATGATTTGTTCCTACTTTAAATGAAAAAACAAAAAACAAAAAAAAAAAAACGCAAAAGTGAAACATTAACCACTTCCCAACTGCCAGCTGTAAATAAAACATCCAGCGGACGGAGTCTTTAAAACCTGCGACAGAGTATTTACAGCGCGGGTTTATAGCAGCGGAGTGTCGGGTCTCCGGCAGTCAGTGCCCCTGAGAAGAAAGCAGCTTGATTGCGGTGTATAGAATAGAGGCTCTATTGGTCCTGGTGATCATGTGACTGGTCACATGATCGCCAGGTGCGGTTAGTGGCAGTCTGCTGCTGGATCCAACTAGACCCAGCACCAGCCCTATTAGTGATGAGTCATAAGAGGGCTGATTTCCCCTGTAACTGGGGCTGCACTACAGTGGAAAAAAACGGTGTTAAAGAATAAAATAAACGAGTAAAATAAAAGTGCAAAATAACTTAATACACAAATACCTGCCCAAAAAACATCCCCACCACAGGCAATCATGGTCGTAACTCTAGCCCTGACCCAGTTACCCTAAAATATACATGTAATATATAAAGGTTTACAGTTGACAATGATAATCACAAACAGGTCTATTTAAAAAAAACAAACACCAAAACATGCATTGTATAAGGCCTAATGCAC
The DNA here is from genome assembly GCF_050947455.1 of Rhinoderma darwinii. Taxonomy (NCBI): domain Eukaryota; kingdom Metazoa; phylum Chordata; class Amphibia; order Anura; family Rhinodermatidae; genus Rhinoderma; species Rhinoderma darwinii. Next base: position 482,524,076 of record NC_134687.1, read on the forward strand.
ACGAACGTGCTTTTGCGGCCGCAATTCCCCCGAAAATCCACAGGAGAATTGCGGCCCCATTCATTCCTATGGGGACATGCACACGACCTTGGATTTCACGGTCCGTGCATGGCCCAGGAGCCCGCACCGCAGAAAGAACGGACATGTCTTATTACGGCCGTGTTCTGAGGTCCAGGCTCATTGAAAATAATGACCGCGGCCATGTGCACGATTTGCGGGCGGCTCGGGAATGTCCATCCGTGGCGGGCAGACCCGAAAATCACGGCCGTGCACATGGCTACGGTTGTGAGCATGAGGCCTAAGAAAATCATAGCAAAGATCACGCCGTTAGCCCAACAAGAAAAAAAAAAATTATAGCCCTTTAGCCATTTTTAGCACGCGTTAAACGGTGTCTGATCCTGAAGGCTCAAAATAGCCGGGTACTGAAACGGTTAGGCACTGTTCACACACAGGTTTTTTTGAAGAGTTTGACGCGGAAACCGCTCCGCAAAACTAGTCAAAAAACGCCCGAAAATGGCTGATTTCAATGGGAGTTGGACGAGTTTTTTTTACCGCAAGTAAAAAAAACACGTCGTGGTAAAAAGATCAGTCAGAAAGGGTAAAAAAAAAAAACCTAAAAAACACCTTGACGAGTGTTTTGACGAGTTTGTTAAACCACTGTGCAAAAAACATCTGGAGCAGTTTTTGCAGGCGGAATTTCTCCTGCAAAAGTGTGTGAACACAGCCTTAAGGCCTCATGCACACGACCGTAAAAACACCCGTTATTGCGGGTCGTAATTACGACCCGCAATAACGGGCTCATAGACTTCTGTTAACTGGAAGGTACCCGTGGCTGTCTCACGGGAAGGTGCCCGTGCCGTTAAAAAAATAGAACATGTTCTATTTTACGGGCCGTGCTGCTATACTTTATAATGGCAGCACGGCTCGCAAAAGCGGCCGGCTGCCCGTGGCCGGCCGTGCTCGTAATTACGAGCACGGTCGTGTGCATGAGGCCTTAGGCCTCATGCACACGATCGTATTTTTGTCCACCCGTAAATACGGGTCCTTGGTCACACGTATTCGACCCGTATTGCACCAGTATTTATGGACCCGTGGCCGTAAATACGGGTCCGGTGTCACCAGTATTCCACCCGTATTTACAGGCACGTTTTTGGCTGCAAAATTGCACTGCACTAATCGGCAGCCCCTTCTCTCTATCAGTGCAGGATAAAGAGAAGGGACAGCCCTTTTCGTAATAAAAGTAAAAGAATTTCATACTTACCCGGCTGTAGTCTTGGTGACGCGTCCCTCTCTTGACATCTAGTCCGACCTCCCTGGATGACGCGGCAGTCACATGGGCTGTAACGTCATCCCAGGAGGCCGGACTGGAGGAAGAAGCAGGGAGTTCTGGTTAAGTATGAACGTGTCTTTTTTTTACAGCTTTATCTATATTGTGATCGGTAGCCACTGTCCAGGGTGCTGAAACAGTTACTGCCGATCGTTTAACTCTTTCAACACCCTGGACAGTGACTATACACCGACGTCGCCTAGCAACGCTCCCGTAATTACGGGTGCACACACGTAGTCACCCGTAATTACGGGAGTCCCATAGACTTCTATGGGCTGCCCGTGCCGTAATTACGGCCTGAAATAGGACATGTTCTCTGTTTTTCAACGGCACGGGCACCTTCCCGTAAGCATACGGGGAGGTACCCGTGGCCAATAGAAGTCTATGGGCCTGTAATTACGGGAGTATGTACGGTCGTGTGCATGGGCCTTAGGCTGGGTTCAAAGGGAGTTTTTTTTTTTACGCAGAAACCACGCTGCAAAACCGGTCGAAAATGCCTCCCATTGATTTCAAATGGAAGCCGGAGGCGGTTTTCTCCCGCGAGCGGTAAAACCAGCTCGGGGAAGAAAGAAGGCACATGCCCTATGTTCGCGCAGTTACGCCTCTGACCTCCCATTGACATCAATGGGAGGCAGAGAAAGCGTATTTCGTGGCGTTTTAGGCCCGCAGCGCTCAATGGCCGCAGGCGAAAAACACAGCGAAAATCGGCGTGCAGGGAGAGGAAAATCTGCCTCAAACTTCCAAACGGAATTTTGAGGCAGAATTTCCACCTGCAAAAAAACTCAGTGTGAACCCAGCCTTAGTCACTTAACACTATAAGGCCGGATTCATACGAGCGTGTGCGTTTTGCACACGCAAAAGGTACTTAACAGCTACGTGTGTCAGCAGCATATGATGCGTGGTTGCATGATTTTCGCGTAGCCGGCTCATTATGACACGTTTGTAAACAGAAAAGCACGTGGTGCTTTTCTGTTTACATTCATAGTTTTACTGCGTCCCACGGAAGTGCTTCCGTGTGGTGCGCGTGATTTTCACGCACCCATTGACTTCAATGGGTGCGTGATGCGCGAAATACGCAGAAATATAAGACATGTCGTGAGTTTTACGCAGCGGATACATGCTGCGTGAAACTCACGGACTGTCTGAACGGCCACATTGACTAACATAGGTCCGTGCGAGGCGCGTGAGAAGCATGCGCGTTGCACGGACGTATTATACGTTCATCTGAATAAGCCCTAAATCAGTTAGTGTTTTCCACATGTCTTGATTTAAAAGGAAAAAAAACCAAGAGGCTGTATTTTTTTTTTTCTTCTGTCAAGGAAAAAAAGTAAAATGTAACAATTCAGCAAAAGTAATTTATTAATCTTTTGAGCAACCAGATAGTTTTAAGTAAATAAAAAATTGTTTGAAAGTGGACAGATGATCCATTAATGGTTTCAATGTATCTAATGTCTCTCCCGGGTAATAGATTCCAAGGGTTGAGAGAGAAGCACAGATTAAAGGGGTTTTCCCATCAGAGACATTTACGACATATCCACAGTATGTGTCATAAATGTCAGACAGATGCAGGACTCACCTCTGAGACTTGCACCTCTCTCTAGAGCAGGGCCCCTAAGCTCCGTTCTAGCTTTTTGTGCTCATGCTGCCTCCCAGCCACTTACCGATTACATGGTCAGGCGTTATGGAAATAGCGTAACTCACTGAGCTACGCGGTTTCCATAACTCAGAGAACTGAATAGTAGTTACCGAAACAGCGTTACTGGCATGCTACGCTGCTTCCGTAACTGCCATTCGCTACTATGAGAGTTACGGAAACAGAGTAGCTCAGCGAGTTACACCGTTTCCGTAACTCCTGACCACTTAAAGATACTGTCACCACATTATAAGTGCCCTATTCCCTACATAAGAAGAAGGGTGCTATAATGTAGGTGAGAGCAGTGCTTTTTATTTAGAAAAACTATCTATTTTCACCACATTCGTAACGATTTTGGCTTTATGCTAATTACTTTCTTAATGCCCAACTGGGCGTGTTTTTACTTTAGACCAAGTGGGCATTGTACAGAGGAGTGTATGACGCTGACCAATCAGCATCATGTACTTCTCTCCATTCATTTAGTCAGCGCATAGTATAAGACAGCGCATAGTGACACTTTTATTCACTGACACATTAACGTTAATGAAGTGTTTAGACAGTGAATAATCCTTCCAGACAGGACGGGATGTCTATTCAAAATCTTCGTTAACGTCTCTGTGGTACTTGCAGCAGAGCAAAGTGTAATCTCGCTGTAACCGGTCATTTACAGCGAGATCTCGCGAGATTACGCTTTGCTCTGCTGTAAGTACCACAGAAATGTTAACGAAGTGCCGGGATTGTGAATAGACATCCCATCCTGGCTGGAAGGAATGTCTATTCACTGTCTAAACACTTCAGTAACGTTAATGTGTCAGTATAATACAGCACATAGTGAACAACGCAGTGTCACTATGCGCTGTCTAAATGAATGGAGAGAAGTGCATGACACCGATTGGTCAGCGTTATCCACTCCTCTGTATAACGCCCACTTGATCTAAAGTAAAAATACGCCTACTTGGGCATCAAGAAACTAATTAGCATAAAGCTAAAATAGTTAACGTGGTAAAAAGAGATGGTTTTTCTAAATAAAAACCACTGCTGTTACCTACATTACAGCGCCCAACTCCTTATGTAGGAAATAGGGCACTTATAATGTGGTGACAGACTCTTCAATCAGGAAGTGGCCGGGAGGCAGAGTGAGCAGAAAAAACTAGAATGGGGTTTAGGGGGCCCCATGCTAGAGATCGGTGCTTGGTCCCAGAGGGAAGACCCGCATCTGACACTTATAATATACCCTGTGGATGTCATAAATGTCCTTCATGGGAAAACCCCTTTAAAGGTGGGTGCAATATTTCCAATTTGCTTTAAAGGACGGGTGTCGGGGAAAATTTTTTTTTTTATATATAATATTGCTTTTAGTATGTTATTAAAATAACATTTTATTTGTGTGTTTGTGTTTTACTTTTTTCTTTTTTCTAACTTTTACTTCTCTATGGGGGCTGCCATTTTTTTTTCATCTCTATGTGTCGATTAACGACACATACCGAGATGGAATACGGCAGCAACAGTGCATAGGAGTCAATGAACGGGAGCCGTTCCATTGACTTTGCTCTATGGCTCTGTACTGCGCAGACGCAGGTCAGAGTCATACAGAGCAGAGCAGCTGTTTGCAGGGAGATAGCAGGCGCCATCATGAAGACCAGCTGCACTGCAGGTAAGGTGTGTGTGTCTGTCTGTCCCATTCTCTATCTCACAGACCCCCGCTCTCGTGACCCCTGACGGCCCCCCCCCCCTAACAGCCCCCCTGTATGAAGGACACATGATGCAACTGGGACAGTAGATGGCTTTAAAAAAGGCTTAGATAATTTCCTAGAACAAAAAAATATTAACTGCTATGTGTAGAAATTTTTTACTTCCTTTCCCATCCCACTTCCCCTTTCCCATCCCTTGGTTGAACTTGATGGACATGTGTCTTTTTTCAACCGTACAAACTATGTAACTGTACAGGGAAAGCTCTGAACGGTAAATCTCTCTAGTTGTGCTGAGACTGAGGTTCATTAGTCACATCCCCAAACAGTCTCAGTACAACGAGAGATTTACCGTTCAGGGGCCTGGGAAAGCTGGGTGACCACCATTACCCCTCCTACTGCAATGTGAGAGGTTCATTAGTCACATCCCTAAACACACTCCAGTCAGAGAGGTAATGGTGGCCACCCAGCTTTCCCAGAAGCAGATATAACAGCTGTTTTGAAGAAGCAGCGGCAAGCACCCCCCCCCCACACCACACACACACACAAATCCCCACAAACACGCAAAATGAAGTATAATCAAGCGTTTTTTAATGCGTTTTTTTGCACGTAAAATGTGCAAAAAAACTTATCAAATACACGGCGTGTGAACCGGTCAACTGAAAAGTCATTCACTTAACTTTCATCATTCTAAGGGCTCATTTACACGAGTGTGTTATACGTCCGTGCGCCGCACGTGATTTTCACACGCGTCGCAGGGACCTATATTAGTCTATGGGGCAGTGCAGACAGTCCGTGTTTTTTGCGCAGCATGAGTCCGCTGCGTAAAAGTCACGACAGGTCCGTTCTTTGACCGTTTTTCGCGCATCACACACCCATTGAAGTCAATGGGTGCGTGAAAACCACGCATGTCGCACGGATGCACTTCCGTGGGACGCGCGTGATTCGCGCAACAGCGGTGAAAAGGATGAATGAAAACAGAAAAGCACCACGTGCTTTTCTGTTTACAAACATCCAAACGGGACTGGATTCACACGAGCGTGTGCTTTCTGCGCACGCAAAAAACGCGGCGTTTTGCATGTGCAAAGGCCACTTAACAGCTCCGTGTGTCAGCCCCGTATGATGCACGGCTGCGAGATTGTCGCGCAGCCGCCATCATTATGACACTCAGTTTGTAAACAGAAAAGCACGTGGTGCTTTTGTTTTTCATCCTTTTCACCGCTGTTGCGCGAATCACGCGCGTCCCACGGAAGTGCTTCCGTGCGACATGCGTGGTTTTCACGCACCCATTGACTTCAATGGGTGCGTGATGGGCGAAAAACGCGCAAAGAACGGACATGTCATGACTTTTACGCAGCGGACTCACAATGCATGAAAATCACGCACCTGTCTGCACGGCCCCATAGACTAATATAGGTCCGTGCAACGCACGTTGCACAGACGTATATCCCGTTCGTTTGAATAAGCCCTAAGGGTAAGGCCACACACAATGTTTACAACTGAAAAATCGGAAGCAGAACGCCTACAAGCATCTGCCCATTGGTTTCAATGGTAAATATGGCGTTCTGTTCCGACAGGGCGTTTTTTACGTGGTCGTTTTCCAAAACCGGCACGTAAAAAGACGCCCACCAAAATGAAGTGCGCATCACTTCTTGGGACGTTTTTGGAGCAGATTTTCATTGACTTTATAGAAAAACAGCTCCAAAAACGTCCGTTAAAAAACGCGAGTTTGATTAAAAATGGCTGAAAATCATGAGCTGTTTTCCCTTTGTTTAGTAAGCGTGTGAACATACCCTTAGCCTTTTGGCGTGTCCTATAACACACCCAAAATGGCTGCCGGACACTGCTTAGCAATTTGAAGACCCCTGGCTTGTGGGAGGGGGGGGGTGAGATTCCCTCCCACATTTACAGCAGCTGTGAGTCAGGTTGCTTTGCCTTATTCAGCTTGCTGTAATTCTGGGAAGTGCTCCCCCCTGGTGGCCAACATAGGAAAACACGTCAAATTATTTTTTGATTTTTAATACTTTCCACCATATGGAAGAAAAAAAAAAAATACAGCAAAAAAACTTAAAAAATATAATAGAAATAAGTAACGACACTTGAAAAAAAAAAAAAGAAGTTTTAATTCGCGACACATTCCCTTTAAATATCAAAGTTGACAGATTGAGGTTTTCAAAGCACGCAGGCATTTGTTTACGTACCTGGAAGGAGCACATTAAAGTTTCATCTACACTCATCATTGCTCCAGCATTGTCAAATTCTCCACAATAGTTTGGGGCAGAGAAAAGCGTTACCAATTGTCTTTTTGCAAAAAACTCATATCCATCTTCAACAACCTACAGTTAAAAACAAATTAATTCACTTTATTTAAATACAATTAGACAGAATATCAGAATCAGTCAATTATAGATCAAACGTTGTACAGAACTAAGGACATTGCCACTGTGCAGACAATCTTTAAGTCCATTTCCTAAGGCCTCCTTAATACCCATGTAAAAAATGGCATGTGTTTGATGCTTGTTTAAGTTATTTTTTATTTTAGTGTTTTTTGTACAGACGTTTATTAACTCGTGCGAACCTTCGTTAACTCCATGGAAAATACACCATACATAGAAAAAGCTGCGTCTAGGGGGAAAAAAAAATAAAACCTCCACCGATACCAAAAGCGCTATAAAATTGTCAAACCAAAACGTTGTGCACGTAGGTACTCTAGTATTTTAAGATACTTTAGCCAGTTAGTGACCGCCCTATAGGGTTTTTACGGCGGCCACTAACAAGCTTTACTCCGATGCAATAGCCTTTTTACGGCGCTGCATTGGAATAAATAAACAGAGCAGGGAGCCGTTAAATCTCCCTGCACTCAGCTGCCAGAGGCAGCTGAGGGCTGGGGGCGTCCCTGCTCGAACGGGTGAGATCAATATTCGTATCGATCTCACCCGTTTAACACATCAGATGTGGCGCTCAATAGCGAGCGCCGCATCTGAGTGGTTTTGGAGAGTGAGGGGGCTCCCTCTCATCCCAGTAACAACCGGCGATAAGATTGCCGAGTCTGTTTTCTATGGCAGCCGGGGGCCTAATAAAGTCCCCCAGGTCTGCCTGTAGTGAATGCCTGCCAGGTCATGCCTCTGGCATGACCTAGCAGATGCCTGTCCGTTTTACACGGACAGGCATAATACACTGCAATACAGAAGTATCGCAGCGTATTATAAATGTGATTGGATAATCGCATAGTGAAGTCCCCTAGTGGGACTAGTTAAAAAAAAAAAAAGTGTTTTCACCGTGTAAAAGTAGTAAAACATACCAAATCTATATAAATTTGGCATCGCTGCAATCGTAACAACCCGCTGAACAGAAAGTTAGTGTTATTTATACCACACGGTAAACTGCGTAAATTTAGGACGCAAAAAAGTGTGGCAAACCCCCCCCCCCCCCCAGAAAAGTTAGAATATATTGATTATGTATCCCAAAATGGTGCTAATAAAAATTACAAATTGTCCTGCAAAACAAAACAACCAAAAAAAAAAAAAAACCACCTTATACAGCTATGTCGACGCAAAAATAAAAAAGTTATAGCTCTTTCAAGGAGACTATGGAAAAACGTAAAAAATGGCTTGGTCATTAAGGTCTAAAATAGGCTGGTCACTAAGGGGTTAAACTAACATCTGGCTGCAGCCGTTTGTTTTTAGCAAAAAAATTAAATAGATTTCTGAAAATCCTGTTCACTTTTCTTCTAAGAGCAAAGAACTAAGAAACGTACTGCTCTTGAGAGCCTTGTATACAACAGTACGTTGAACCCATTATCTTTATTAGATAAACAATGTCCTATTAGAAATATGTTGGACAAGAGTAATCCAAATCTAGGTTAGGTACATACCTGATGAGCTCGACAAATGAGATCCAAGTCATGTTTGTGAAGAAACTTTGCCACAACCTCTGCTCCAAATGTGAAGGACACACCTCTGTCATTTTCACCCCAACCTAAAACATCTTTATCAGGATCCGACCAAAGCAGGTCACACAACAGACCCTGATCTGGAACATCAGTAGGACGCATAATTCTCCTAATTTGCTCCATTGATTGAAGATCGGGAGATAAACCTGTGCAAAGAACAATTTGTTAGTGTGTGAACATACCCGGAGACAGACACCGAGTCAAAAACATGGCTGAAAACTACAGAGCTGTTTTCAGAGAAGACAGCCTCTGATTTTCAGTCGTTTTTAAAGCTGTAAGGGTATGTGCACACGATGAGGCTTTTACGTCTGAAAAGACACTGTTTTCAGGAGAAAAAAAACTGTCGTTTCAGACGTAAAAGCTCCTCCTCGTAATATGCGAGGCATCTGACGCTCGTAAATCTTGAGCTGCTCTTCATTGACTTCAATGAACGGCTCAAATTACGTTGCAAAGAAGTGTCCTGCATGTAATGTATATAAGTGTCCTGCACTATATGTGCCCTGCACTTCTTTTGACGAGGCTGTATTTTTACGCGTCGTAGTTTGACAGCTGTCAAACGACGACGCGTAAATGACAGGCTGTCTGCACATTACGTCGGCAAACCCATTCAAATGAACGGGCAGATGTTTGCTGACGTATTGTAGCCCTATTTTCAGGCGTAAAACGAGGCATAATACGCCTCATTTACGTCTGAAAATGGGTCGTGTGAACCCAGCCTAAACGTTAAGGCGTTTTTTTGGAGCTGTTTTTCTATTGCTAATGAAAAAACAATCCAAAAACGGCTCAAGAAGGGACATGCTACATTTTACGAGTCTTTTTTTAAAATGGCGGCGTAAAAATGCCCCGTCTGAGCAAAACGCAGTTTTTCCCATTGAATTCAATGGGCAGATGTTTGTAGGCGTTCAGCTACCGTTTTTTCCGGGGTGTTTATGCCCAGAAACACACCTGAAGACAGTGTGTGAACATACCCTCACTGTGGTGATTTGGGGGTGATGTGAGCATACGGGGAGGTACCAGTGGCCAATAGAAGTCTATGGGCCCGGTAATTACGGCCGTTTTTACGTTCGTGTGCATGAGGCCTTCCGTATGGATCCATACAACACGGATTCAAAATATGGCTAACATTGAAGTCTATGGACCCCTACTTTAACTTTGCATGTTTGTGGAATGTTCCATATCTACGAGTCTTTAATAAAGCACTGTAGGGACTCCATGTGCCGTTGTACAGGCTTAATACACGTGGATTTGCCGTGTACATAATGCCTAAGAAGGTTACTATTTTTTCAAAACTTACCTCCATGACAGCAAAAAATCTTCTCATCTACTATTGCTGCGATTGGCAAGCAATTAAAGCAGTCTGTAAAGGTTTTCCATAATTTAATATTGTACCTTCGTTTACCTAAAAGAGAAAAAAATAAAAATAAAAAATAAAAAAAAGGAAATCATTTGTATATTCATATAAAGACCAGGTGGCAAATTTAAGCTGCCAAACAATTTGTATAAAACATGATGATTCACTGCCATTTTTCTCACCAATTCCATACTAGAGAAGAATGAGGCAAACTGTCTCTAATTCAACCATGTGTTCTAATAGAACTGCAGAGATCTACACTTCAGCCAGCCAATCTAATGGCATAACATCCCCATTACATTTAGGGCTTATTTAGATGAACGGGATATACGTCCGTGCAACGCGCGTGATTTTCACGCTCCTCACACGAACCTATGTTAGTCAATGGGGCCGTGCAGACTGTCAGTGATTTTTGTGCAGCGTGACTCCGCTGCGTAAAACTCACGACATGTCCTACATTTCTGCGTTTTTCGCGCATCACGCAGCCATTGAAGTCAATGGGTGCGTGAAAATCACGCGTACCACACGGAAGCACTTCTGTGATTCGCGCAACAGCAGTAAAACTATGAATGTAAACAGAAAAGCACCAAGTACTTTTCTGTTTACAAACAGTGTCTAAATGATGGCGGCTGCGCGAAAATCACGCAGCCGCGCATCATATGGTGATGACACACAGAGCTGTTAAGTGCCTTTTGCGCGCGCAAAACGCACACGCTCGTGTGAATCCGGCCTTATATTGACATTAACCCCTTAGTGACCAGCCCATTTTAGGCCTTAATGACCAAGCTATTTTATTCGTTTTTCTATAGTCGCATTCAAAGAGCTATAACGTTTTTATTTTTTCGTCTACATAGCTGTATGAGGACTTGTTTTTTGCGGGATTAGTTGTGCTTTTTAATGGCACCATTTTTGGGTACATATAATTTTTATATTAACTTTTATTAACCTTTTTGGGGGGGATTATAAAAAAAAACTGAAATTCCGCCATTGTTCTATGCGTTTTTAAATTGACGCCGTTCACTGTGCGACGTAATTAACATGTTACCTTTATTCTATGGGTCGGTACGATTACGGCAATACCACATATGTAGAGGTTTTTTTATGTTTTACGACTTTTGCACAATAAAAACACTTTTGAACTAAAATTATTTGTTTTTGCATCGTCGCTTTCCAAGAGCCGTAATTTTTTTATTTTTCCATCAATGTAGTGATTTTTTGGGCTTGTTTTCTGCGGGACAAGACGTAGTTTTGAGTGGTACTGTTTTGGGGTACATGGGACTTATTGATTCATTTTTATTATGACTTTTTGGGGGGCAATGGAAAAAAATTGCAATTTCGCCATAGTTTTTGGCGTTTTTTTTTTACAGTGTTCACTTTGCGGTTTAAATGACATATTAACTTTATTAATGGAGTCATTACGGTCGCGGCGATACCACATATGTGTACTTTTTTTTTTTTTTTACACTTTTACTAAATAAAACCACTTTTTATGGAAAAAAATGGATTTTTTTTTTTACTGTACTTTTTATTAATCATCTTTATTTCACATTGATTACTTATTTTATTAGTCCCACTAGGGGACTTTACTGTGCGATGTTCCGATCGCTGCTATAATGCTCTGGTATACTTCGTATACCAGAGCATTATTGCCTGTCAGTGTAAATCTGACAGGCAATCTGTTAGGACGTGCCTCCGGCGCGTCCTAACAGGCATATGTCCAGGGCAGACCTGGGGGCTTTTATCAGTCCCCCGGCTGCCATGACACCCCATCGGAGACCCGCGATTTCATTCGCGGGCCGCCGATGGGTGAGAGAGGGAGCGCACTCCCTCTGTAAACAAAGTTAAATGCCGCGGTCGCTATTGACGGCGGCATTTAACGGGTTAAACGGCCGCGATCGAAGTAAACTTCGATCGCGGGCGTTGGAGCAGGAGCTCAGCTGTCATCAGACAGCAGAGCCCCGGCTCCTGCCTGCACGGGAGACCCGTGCAGGACTTAGACTAGGCTGACGTGAAAAGGCGTCAGCCTAGCCTAAAGCCCAGTAGTAAATGACGTGAAAAGGCGTATTAGTGGTCACTAAGGGGTTAAATCCAATGTCAAACTCTAGGTAAAAGCCAGATAAACAAAAACACTCTTAGCAGACAATTTATATACTTACATTCATCATAAAATCCATAGATTCGGTTTATGCTGGCACATTCATGATTGCCTCGAAGGAGAAAGAAATTCTCTGGATATTTTATTTTATATGCCAAAAGGAGGCAAATAGTTTCCAATGACTGTTTTCCTCGATCCACATAGTCCCCAAGAAATAGGTAGTTGCTTTCAGGAGGAAATCCTCCGTATTCAAACAGTCGGAGCAAATCATAGTACTGCCCATGTATATCACCTGCAATGAGAATTTGTATAAATAAACACAAGTCTCCCCACTTCACAGCAGCAAGTAGAAAGAGAAACGCTGGGACACAAGTACAAAAGAAAACAGTAAATGCTTATTACAAAGGGGGAACGGAACCCCTGTCCAGAGGCCTTGAAAGCCTAACACCGGAGACATGCGTGTTAGTCAAACAGCAGGCAAAATTTGGCCTACGGTCTTGTCTTCCACTTTCACCACACCCATCTGAACTTTTTAGGAAGCCTGTTTTTTGAAGCCCATTAGGCGGCTACAATCACTTGGTGGATTTGCTGGGGATCTTCCGTACGTAGACTCAATATGTAGGGAATTACAGATTCAGCAAAGTGGATGTTTTGAGTAAAGCTCATCCACATACTGCAGAAATTTTCCACACAACAGTTATTTGCAGTGCCAATTTTTAAATCCACGTCAATTTTTGTTTGCAGAAAGCACACAGATTTGTTTCAAATTTTCCCCATTCATTTCAAATGGGAATAAAAACAAATATTTCAGCGGATTACCTGCAGATCCGTAGCAAAATCCACATGTCCGGATAACTCTAAAGTTACATTTTCAAAAAAACGAAAAACTATACTCTTCTCCCCTGGCTCCCCCATGGTAATGATTCTCAGATTTTGACGAATCGAAGTTTGATGTGTTTGGATCACACAGAAGAACAATTGTGAGAGGCAGAACTACTGAAAAGATGCTGGAAGAGTGCCTGACGCCATCTGTCAAGCATGGTGGAGGTAATGTGATGGTCTGGGGTTGCTTTGGTGCTGGTAAAGTGGGAGATTTGTACAAGGAAAAAGGGAGGCTATCACTCCATTTTGCAATGCCATGCCATACCCTGTGGACAGCGCTTGATTGGAGCCAATTTCATCCTACAACAGGACAATGACCCAAAGCACACCTCCAAATTATGCAAGAACTATTTAGGGAAGAAGCAGGCAGCTGGTATTCTATCTGTAATGGAGTGGCCAGCGCAGTCACCAGATCTCAACCCCATAGAGCTGTTGTGGGAGCAGCTTGACCGTATGGAAGGCAAGAAGTGCCCATCAAGACAATCCAACTTGTGGGAGGAGCTTCTGGAAGCATGGGGTGAAATTTCTCCCGATTACCTCAGCAAATTAACAGCTAGAATGCCAAAGGTCTGCAATGCTGTAATTGCTGCAAAGGAGCATTCTTTGACGAAAGCAAAGTTTGAAGGAGAAAATTATTATTTCAAATAAAAAATCATTTCTAACCTGGTCAATGTCTTGACTATATTTTCTAGTCATTTTGCAACTCATTTGATAAATAGAAGTGTGAGTTTTCATGGAAAACACAAAATTGTCTGGGTGACCCCAAACTTTTGAACGGTAGTGTATATCCAATAATTGACAAACAAACAGAAGCCAGGTCACTTAGCACTGGCACCAGACAAACACCATTGGCACCATATTATGGGGTCCAACACAGTTCTGCCTTTTTGACAAAAATAGCACTGCATGATTTTTCAAACCACCAACGAACGTACAGTTTGAAACCGGATTGCAGATTCGATGGACATCTCGCTACCAGCAGGGAGGAGAGCATCATTGAGAGTCACGCAGTAGGCAGCAATGGCATGTTCAGACGAGGTGGATTAGCTGTGGAAATCCGCAGCAGACTTTTCTTTGATTCGTATAGCTTTTTAAATTTATCGTGGGGGGAGAGAATAAAAAAATATTTCTGCAGAAACTAGCTTGCAGTGTGGAATTTAACCCCTTAATGACCAGCCTATTTTGGACCTTAATGACCAGGCTATTTTTTAAGTTTTTCAATCGTCGCATTCCAAGAGCTATAACGTTTTTATTTTTGCGTCGACATAGCTGTATAAGGTCTTGTTTTTTGCGGGACAAGTTGTATTTTTTAATAGCACCATTTTGGGGGACATTATTTATGGATTAACCTTTATTAACTTTTTTGGGAAGGGGGGGGGGGAAATAGAAAAAAAATCTGAAATTTCGCCACTCTTTTTCGCGTCTTAAATCTACGTAGTTTACCGTGTGATATAAATAACACAATAACTTTATTCAGCGGGTTGTTACGATTGCAACGATACCAAATTTGTATAGTTTTTGTATGTTTTACTACTTTTACACAGTAAAAACGCTTTTTTTTTTCTAAATGATGTTTTTGTGTCTCCATATTTGAAGAGCCGTAACGTTTTTATTTTTTCGCCGATGAAGTTGTATGAGGGCTTTTTTTTTGCGTGACGACTTGTAGTTTTTATTGGTACCATTTTGGAGTAGATGCGACTTTTTGATCACTTTTTAGCACATTTTTTTTAAAGTCAGTATTCACAGAAAACCGCAAATTTTCCATAGTTTTTTTATTATTTTTTTTACGGCGTTCACCGTGCGGCTTAAATAATGTAATAGATTTATAGTCGGGGGTCGTTACGGACGCCGCGATACCAAATATGTGTAACTTTTTTTTTTTTTTTTAATAGTAAAGCATTTTGTAAGGGGAAAAGCTGGGTTTTTCATTTTTTTCACATTTTTTTTAAATTAACTTTAAACTTTTTTTTCACTTTTTTACTAGTCCCATTAGGGGACTATAATATGCGATTCTGCGATCGCATTTATAATACACTGCAATACTTTTGTATTGCAGTGTATTACTGCCTGGCCGTTTAACACGAACAGGCATCTGCTAGGTCATGCCTGCGGCATGATCTAGCAGGCATTCACTCCAGGCAGACCTGGGGGCCTTTATTAGACCCCCGGCTGCCATTAGAGACACAGACACTCGGCGATCGTATCGCCGGGTGTCGGTGGGGGAGAGAGGGAGCTCCCTCCCTCTCTCCAAAACCACTCAGATGCGGTGCTCGCTATTGTGCACCACATCTGAGGGGTTAAACGTGTGAGATCGATACTAATATCGATCTCACACAGCAGAGCAGGGACGCTCCCAGCCCTCAGCTGCCTCTAGCAGCTGAGAGCAGGGAGATTTGACAGCTCCCTGCTCTGTTTACTTATTCCGATGCCGCGACGTAAAAAGTCTATGTTATCGGAATAAGGCCAGTTAGTGACCGACGATGGGCCGGTCACTAACGGGTTAAACTCCACAGAATGCTTAGTCTGCTGCAGAGAAAGTGTTTTTTTTTTTTCCCTGTGAATTTCAGCCTTTGCAATGCAAAGGCTGAAACCTGTGTGTTTCATATGCAGATTTTGACAGCTCCGTTGAGATTGCCACGAAATACGCACTTAAATTGACATTTTCTTTACTAAATCAGGTCAATTATTGTCCAGCGTAAACTGGCCTTAACCAGTTCTGATCCGCCCATAGACTAGTTGTCCAGGCGGTCTACACTTAACCCTGCAAGGACGTTCCAGAATGTCCTGCAGTTGGCCGATTTGCAGCTCAACTGCGGCATTTAGCTCAATGATACAGCTATCTCAGAGCTTCAACCACTCATGAAGTCACAACGATCACATGACCGGAGACCACACTGTCACAGCGATCACATTGCTCCTGCCAGCGTGAGCTTGGGTGCCGACGGTTAGGAGCTCCATGATACAGCTGTCTAGAGACAGCTGCATCACGGAGCTTCACCCAGAGTGGTCTCTGGTCAGGAGATCGCAGTGACAGCCGGTCACAGCGATCACAGAAAAGTTTGTTCGCAAATAAACTATTCCAGTTGTATCTGCTCCCTCTCTGGCAGGCTGCCACACCACCACATTGGACTTTTATTACTTGTAACATAGGCTAAGGGACATAGCGATCTTCGGCCGTGCAACCTGTTCCACGGCTAAAGCTGCCGTGTGAGACACGTGTTTATTACATTACCTAGGGTGTATTCAAAAATCGCAGTAAAAATGCATGTTTTTCAGCCACATGGGGGAAAAATGTGGCAAAACCGCACTGTGTAAATACACACTAGGTAATGTAAAAAACACGTCTGTCACACAGCGAACTTTGGCCGCGAAACAGGTCGCACGGCCAAATATAACAATTTCCCGTAACCTACACTGCAAGTAATAAAAGTCAATATGGTTGTGCTGCAACGCACAAGTTGCCACGACATGACAGTTGCAAGAAATCTCCAATGTGGTGTCGCAGTTACTTGCAGGTCGACCACATTGACTCATTACTTGCGGTATAGTGCAACATGTATCGCGGCCAAAGTCACCATGTAGCCCCAGCCTTAGGGAGATTTTACATGTGGCGAATTTGCTGCAGATTTTACCTACGGAGTTGCGCAGGTAAAGTCTGCAGCAGATAGCAAAACAAGTAGGTGAGATTTTACAAACCCCAGCCATATGCTGCAGCCATTTTACGCTGCAAATTTCAAATCACAGATGTCGTTAAATGAATACCGGGGGGGGTTGTCCTAATTTCCATAAGTCATTTTGGGGGTGTTAAAGGGGTTTTCTAGGCCATCATTATCTGTTCGATGGGTGCCCAACTCCAGGCAGCCCCAAAGCGCCTGTAGGAGTGCTGCTTCCCGTTCATTTCGATTACTAATCACACTGTGAATCGCAGATACACTTGTAGCGGCGGTTCACAGTATTGCAGTATAGACTTGAATGGGTGAAGACGAATACTGTGAACTGCCGCTACAAGTCAGTAAGCAATTCACAGTGTGAGCCGTAATGGAAATGAAGGGGAAGTAGCACTCATACAAGAACTGTGGCCCCTTCAAAACATCTGATCGGCGGGGGTGCCGGAAGTCTGACTCCGACCGATCAGATATTGATGGCTTACTAGGATAGGCCATCAATTTATTGGGACTGGACAATCCCTTTAACGATGTTATGGCACTTCACAACATCTGTAATGGTCGTATGTGTCAGCAAACCAGCTTTGGAAAGTTTGCTCTCCAAAAGCCAGTTTGCGCACCATTCACTGTAAGCTCCGTCTTGCTCACAGTGTGCAAGAAACGCACACATATAAAGTCGGAAGAGGTTGCCAAATATGTATGCAGGTGTGTTTACCCAGTAGCATGAATCAGATGTCCAAAAACATCACCTAGAATCACATTAACTTTTTTTCCTTCCATATTTTGAACTAATCTAACAGGCGCAGTCATGCTGATTACAGTGAAAATTGTGTTACAAAACTAGTTGGATTTGAAATTTTTGGACCATTTTCCTAAATATGCTAATGAGCCTATTATTGTCAAATGGGCGGTAACTTCATTCTACGTGGGAGGAGTTATATTTTGTCTGATGCTATCCTATCATACAGCTTCTCCCCCTTCCCTGCCGAGCATGATCTCAGCTTCAATAACGAGATCACGCTGGGTTGCCAATTCCAGCCGCAGATCCTTCAACACAGCGACTCAGCGCTCCTCCAGGAAGAGTGTCCCTGCATCGCTTCGTTGCTTACACTACAGAACTGGAAACTCAGTTTTTATACAGATAGCAGCTGATAAATATAGATTAGAAAATAAATCTATAGCTCAAAAGTCTGCCACAAAAACAAAGTCCTATCCATGTCTGTTGTCCCTGCAACACTGCAATTTGACAAATTAAAGAAGCACTCCACTATTTTTTTTATTGCACCCTCCATCTGAACATTGGTATTTCAGTGGGGTGCTGTATGCATAAATACTTACCGATTCCCGCATCTTCTCCTTTTCGGGTCCAGCGCCGCTCCCGTGATCTTCCCTCCGACTTGACTGGAGTCACTGTGCTTTTGAAAACCGGAACTCAGGCTCTCAATACATTCCTATGGGAGCCAGAACAAGGCTCCATAGGTTCGCATTGAAAGCCTGACTTCCGGTTGTTTGAAAAGCAGTGATTCCAGACCAGTGAAGATCATGTGAGCGGCGTTTGACCCGGAAAACGACAAGATGCGGGAATCGGTAAGTATTTTTGCACACTGTACCCCACTAAAACACCAATGTTCAGATGGAGGGTGCAATAAAATGATTATTTATTTATTTTTTTAAAGTGGAGTGCTTCTTTAAGGAAACAAAAAAAAAAGAAAAACATTAGGGTCTGTTGCTAAACGATATCGGACAGAATTTTTAAATGCCCGTGTAGGACACACTACAACCGGACAGTCTGTGTGTAAAAGCCCATTTTACCAATAATTGGGCAAACGAGGGTTCCAGATCATTGCCCCATGCAAATGCTCGTTCTTCAGCTGATCTGCTAATTTATGTGGCCAATAAAATTGCTAGTCAGCAGCACATCTCCCTACATAAACAGGGAGATGTGTGGCTATGATAAGATGGAAATGTATGGGGGGGGGGTTGAACAATCGTAGTAATGATATACATCACTGATCATAGCTCCTTGAAAAAGGAGCAGACTAGCGCCGATTGACTAGCTGTATCACCGATCGGCACTTGTTTTCACGGCCCACGTTGGACTATGTAAAAGCACCTTTAGGCTACATGCACACGTTGCGTATTTTGATGCAGAAAACACACCAAACCGCAGCAATACGCAGGAAATTCACAGGTAAATACTGCACCTAAATGTGCGTTTTTTACGTTTTGATGCGTTTTTCGGCACGTTTTCATGCGATTTTCCACAGCACTAGGCAGATACAATTCGCAAGTGGAAAACGCAAGATAAACGGACATACTGCAAATTCTAAAAAACGCACCGCAGGTAGATTTCCGTCCCGGAAAACACGGCAGCGTGTACACGAGAGTTCCTGGAATCTCACTGTCTACGCTGGTACTGTATTACGTTGCGGATTTGCTGCACTCATAACCGCACGTAATAAGCATTGTGTGCATTGAGCCCAAGTCTTTTGGAGTATAGGTTTGGGGGATGGGTCTGCTCAATTAAATTTTGCATGTTAATGTATTATATTGACCATGTAATTGACCCGTGCAGAAGCTAAAATCCTATAGCTATACAGATTAATAAGACAGAATGCAGCTTGCACACTTGGACTCAAGTATGGTCTTGAACAACTCGAGAGACCAACTGAAAATATACTGGGTAAAAAGAAACCTGTACTTACCACATATTTTAAGAGGCGCTTCAAGTTCAAGCAAAATTGGTTGACTGAGGAAGATTTCTCGAGATTTTAAACATAACCCTCTGATTTCATTTTCTTGGAGCTGGACATTTTTTCCAGGCTTTGATCCTCTTACTACAAAAGAAAAAAAAAATATAGAAAATAAATAAAATCAGCATTTAAGTATTCTCTGCTGTCAAGCGTAATCATGAAATCAACTAAGCCTCTGTACATGAGTGACGGTGGTAACCGTAGAGGCCATAAACATGCTGAATTGCTAGTTTAAAATGACAAAAAAGGATCATTACAGATTTTAAAATAAATTCTATAGTTTAATTAAACAAAGCTAAGTTAGGCTCTGTTCACATCTGCGTTGGGATCCCGTTCTGACGGAGGTTTCCGTCAGAACGAGACCCTGAGAAGACAAACGGAAATCTCTGGTTTCAGTCGGTGTCAATCACCATTGATTTCAATGGTGACTGAACCGGTGCCTGTGGTTTCAGTTTGCCTCTTTTGTGCACCGGACCAGTCGTTTTGCAGGAAGCAATAACGTAGTCGACTACACTATTGCTTCCGGCAAAACGACAGGTCCGGTGCACAAAAGAGGCAAACTGAAACCAGGGGCACCGGCTCAGTCCCCATTGAAATCAATGGTGATGGAGACGGAAATCTCTGGTTTCAGTCGGTGTGAGTTTGTGTCCTCAGGTTCTCGTTCTGACGGAAACCTCAGACGGAACGTCAGAACGTGACCCCAACGCAGATGTGAACAGAGCCTTAGCTGAGCCTGTACAGTTTATCAAAGTCCCTTCACTTTAGGATTATGGAAGGTGTTTGAGAGGTAGGATTACTGCTTGCAGGTTGTTTTACTTATCTAGTCAGACATTTACACAGACCTTTTATGCACACAGCTTCTCTTCTGCCTGCATAAGCGTATTAGGCTATGCCTACATATGCACGTATTTATAAAGTTCTAAAACTGTACAATAGACTAGAAATCACCAGCTGTGAGTTGAGGCTCTGTCACCAGATTAGAAGTGCCCTTTCTCCTACATAATGTGATCGGCGCTGTAATGTAGAGAAGTGTTTTTTATTTTGAAAAACTATAATTTTTGAGCAAGTTATGAACAATTTTAGATTTATGCTAATTAGTTTCTTAATGCACAAGTGGGCGTTTAACTTTTGACCAAGTGGGCATTGTAAAGAGACGTGTATGACGCTCACCAATCAGCATCATACACTTCTCTCCATTCATGGCCATCTGTACTCACAGCACAGCGTGATCTCGCAAGATCACGCTGTGCTGTCACTTACTCACATTAACTTTACCGAAGTGTCTTGAAAGCGAATAGACATCGCCTCCAGCCAGGGTGCGATGTATATTCACACTACTGACATGTCGGTAAAGTTTCTGTGTGACTTACTCTCACAGCACAATCTCGCGAGATCACGCTGTGCTGTGTGAGTAGGTCCCACAGAAACTTTACCAAAGTGTCGGGAGTGTGAATAGACCTCGCATCCTGGCTGGAGGCGATGCCTAACTTTACCGAAGTGTCTTGAAAGTGAATAGTGTGGGAGTAAGTGACAGCACAGCGTGATCTCACGAGATCTCGCTGTGCTGTGAGTACAGATGGCCATGAATGGAGAGAAGTGTATGACGCCGAAAGGTCAGCGTCATACACTTCTCTTTACAACGCCCACTTGGTCAAAACTAAAAAAAAACGCCCAATTGGGCATTCAGAAACTAATTAGCATATATCTAAAATTTCATAACTTGCTCAAAAATGATAGTTTTTCAAAATAAAAAACACTTATCTACATTACAGCGCCGATCATATTATGTAGGAGACAGGGCACTTATAATCTGGTGACAGAGCCTCTAAAGAAAACCAGATTTGAATGATAAAAATCAATGGCTTTTTACTCTGGAAAGGAGGACATAACATATGTAGTTTTGATGCAGTTTTTGGTTTGTTTTCTTAAACCAAAGCCAGAAGTGGATCCAGAAGGAAGAAAATGTATAAAGAAAGGACTAGTGCATCTAATTTCACGTCCACTCTTGTATTTGGCTAAAAAACAAACTGCCAAAAATGTAATGGTATAGCCCACAGATTAGACCTGTGTAATACACCTACAGGCTAACTGAATATGACTAAACAAGGCGTCAGTCATGAGACACACACAAGACGCAGAAGAATGGAGGAGCTGCTCCTACACAGACACTGAGATGCTGCTGTAGGTAGAGATACTTTAGAACTCTGCTCCTCAATAACATTATTCAACTGCTGGATACTTGGACAGTGTTAACTGAATGCCACGGATTAGGATTTGCTCACATCTGCGTCAGGGCTCCGTTCCGACTCAGCTTTCCGTCAGAATGGAGCCCTGACTGACACAAACGGGAAGCCATAGGTTTCCCTTTACATAACCAATGATTTTGATGGTGACGGATCCGGTGCCAATGGTTTCCGTTTGTCTCAGTTGGTCAAGGTTTCCGTCGTTCTGACGGAATCAATACCGTGCAAATCAAGTCACAGGCGATGGCCTGTCAAAGGGGGTCGCCCCCTCTTTCTAACGGCTTAGATGCTACGGTCGCTATTGACTGCAGCTTCTAAGTGGTTAAAAGGGCAGAATAAAAGTGATCTGCCCACGGCATGTTTCCTCTTGACGGCTGCCACGTAGGTGGCATGTCGTTAAGGGGTTAATAAATTCCCCCATTGTTCAGAATAAATTTACTGTCACAATGAATCAACAAGCTATACTCAGAAAACAAGTAATCCATAATTGCTAAATGGATAATGAATGGGGGAATATTTAGAGGTAATTTACTCTGCTGTATTCAAGCCTATGGCACATTGAAGTCAATGTAATCTCATACAGCGCAGCTGGAGAGACACTCGAGCCAATTAACAAGTGTGCCAACGCGGCTGGCCTAACTCTTTAGGTTGTTTTCCTGAACTCCGAAGGATGGATATATCCGTCCTCAGCAGCTGCTAGTTCGCGCAGGACGACGGATATATCCGTCCTGTGATGGCGCGGGTACTGACACTGTACCCACGCGATCAGCGGCAGGAGCGCGGCTGTTATACACAGCCTGGCTCCAGCTGCAACTGCCGGAATCGAAGCGCGCTCAGATTGCGGCAGTTTAACTCATTAAATGCCGTGGTCAATAGTGACAGCGGCATCTAATGTGTTCTTTGTCACCCGATCGGCACCCCCGCAAACAAATCGCAGGTCGCCGTCGGGTTTCCATGACAGCCGGGGGCCTAACAAAGACCCCCAGTTCGGTCTTCAGCAAATGCCTGTTAGGCGATGCTGGAGGCATGACCTAACAGATTGCCTGTCAGATTTACACTGCCAGGCAATAATGCTTTGGTATACCAAGTATACCAAAGCATTATATATGCGATCAACAGATCCCATAATGAAGTCCCCTGGTGGGACTTAAAAAAAAAAAAATGTCAATTAGTTAGGCCTCGTGCACACTTACGTCACCGTTTTCACGGCCGCTTTTGACGGGTCCGTGAACCCGTTTTAGCTCCCGTGCATGGTACTATCCAGGGTGACTGTCATTTTTACAGGCTCCTGTAAAAGCGTGACAGCTGTTCCTGTCCGTTAGTCCTGGGTGTCAGCTCTAATACACAGCGGACACCCACAGCGTATGTCATGGGCTCAGCTCGAGAGCCCACTCCATACATCACCCCCCACACCACAACATGCTATGTCGTGGTGCGCGAAGGGGCTAATGCGCAGTGTGAAAACTACAATTTTCCACTGATATGCCATTTAGTGCACTATGTTCTGCCCAGTTTGTGCCACTGAAGAAAAATTCCTCAAAATATTAACGGGGCTCTCCCGGGTATGGTGATGCCAGATCTGTGGGCGTAAAGTGCTCTTTGGGCACGCTGTAGGGCTCAGAATGGAGGGAGCGGCATTTGGCGCGCAGATTTTGCTTGGTAGTAGTTCTGTTTTGGCGTTTTGCTGGTATTTCAGTTTATAATGTGGTGGCATATGTAATCTGTGCGGAGTACATCAGGGGCATAAGAGGGTATAATAATGGGTAAATAAATAATAATCCACAGATGTGTGGCCGGTGTCGCACTGATAAATGGCGCCCAAGCTTATCCGCTTTTGGAACACTCTGCACATTTCGCATCGCCATAATCTGAGAGCCAGAAATTTTTTATTTTTTCTTCAACGGAGCTGTGTGAGGGCTTATTTGTTGCAGGACAATCTGTACTTTTCATTGGTACCATTTTGGGGTAAATGCGATTTTTTTGATCACTTTTATTCCATTTTTTGGCAAGCAAGGTGACCAAAAACCATAAATTCTGACAATGTTTTTTCTTTTTTTTATGCCGTTCACCCTGGGCTATAAATTACCACTTTACTTTATTCTGCGGCTCGGCACGATTACGTAGATACCATATGTATATAGGTTTTTTACGTTTTGCAGCAATAAAATCACTTTTTTCTAAAAAAATTTTTTTTGTGTCACCATATTCTGAAAACCAGAACTTTTTTATTTTTTAGTCAAAAAAGCTGTGTAAGGGCTTGTTTTTTTGCGGGACTGGTTGTATTTATTGGTACCATTTTGGCGTACATGCAACTTTTTGATCACTTACTATTGTGTATTTTAGGAGTGGTGACCGAAAAAAAAATTTTTTTATTGTTTTGCGGCGTTCACCGTGCGAGAAAAATAATATTACAATTTTATAGTTGGGGTCGTTAAGAAAAAGTACACACATTTGGTATCACTTAGTTTGTAACGTGTTAGTTTTTTCCCCCTATAATTAACCTCTTCAGGACGTACAGTTGCGGAGTAGTTCCCGGCGCACACTGTCCTAACGGACAGTGTCCGGGAACCGGGAGGTCAGCTGTCCCTGACAGCTGACACTCCAGCCTTGCCGGTCAGCAGACCATCGCCGCTCATTTCGGCAATTAACCCCATAAATGCAGCGACAGATTGCGTTCGCCACATTTAAGGGGTTTGAAGCACATCGGCAGCCCCCACGAAGTGATTGTGGGGGCTGCAGATGCTTGTCGTGGCAATCGGAGGTCAGATAATGACCTCCGGGTTGCCGTGTACGGAAGCCTCGGAGGAGCAGCCTCCGGCCGGTCCTCCGAGGCTTCCAGTCAGTGTGACTGTCACGTCACAATGACAGTCGGAATGCATTACACTACGTAGGTATTGTAATGTATTCCAGCAGCAATCAGAGCTGCAAGTCTAAGGCTGGGTTCAAATGACCCATTTTCAGACGTAAACCAGACGTATTATGCCTCGTTTTACGTCTGAAAATAGGGCTCCAATACGTCGGCAAACATCTGCCCATTCATTTGAATGGGTTTGCCAACGTACTGTGCAGACGACCTGTCATTTATGTGTCGTCGTTTGACAGCTGTCAAATGACGACACGTAAATGGACTGCCTCGGCAAAGAAGTGCAGGACACTTCTTTGCAACGTAATTTGAGCCGTTCTTCATTGAAGTCAATGAAGAGCAGCTCAAGATTTACGAACGTCAAAGAAACCTCGCATAGTGCGAGGAGCTTTTACGTCTGAAACGACACAGCTGTTTTCTCCTGAAAACAGTGTCTTTTCAGACGTAAAAGCAAGCTAGCGTGTGCACATACCCTAAATGTCCCCTAGTGGGACAAGTGGAAAAAGTTTAAAAAAAAAAAAAAGTTATAAAAATGTTTTAAAAAAAAAAGTGTAAAAATAAGTGTTATCAATTATATAAACAAACACTGCATTTTTTTTCCTATAATAAGGCCCCATGCACATGACCGTAAAAAACCTCAGTTTTTGCGGACCGCAAAACCAGACCCGTTCACTTTCAGTGAACGCGGACACCTTTCCGTAGCGCTACGGATGGGTATCCGTGCCGTAGAAATGTTTCGAAAATTATGGAAAATGTCCGTTCTTTGGCATTTTGCGGGCCGTGCTCCCATACTTTGTATGGGAGCACGGCCCGAAAACACGGGTGGCAGTCGGCGGCCGGCAGTGCCCATGGGGCCTAAGACTTTCATTATAGGAAAAAAATTAACACGTTAAAAAAAAAGTACACATCTGGTATCACCGCGTTTGTAACGACCCAAACTATAAAACTGTAGTGTTATTTTTTCCCGCACGATTAACACCCCAAAAAATAAATAAATGAAAGAAAAAAAAAAAAAACACACCAGAATCGCTATTTTTTGGTCACCACCCCTCCCAAAATAAAAAGTGATCAAAAAGTCACCTGTACCCGAAAATAGTACCGATAAAAATTACAACCCCCTCCCGCAAAAAACAAGCCCTTACACAGCTTTTTTGACTGAAAAATAAAAAAAAAGTTACGGCTCTCAGAATATGGGGACAGAAAATAAATTAATTTTATAAAAAAGTGATTTTATTGTGCAAACGCCACAAAACATAAAAAAAAAAACCTATATACATATGGTATCGCCGTAATCGTACCGACCCGCAGAGTAAAGTAACAATGGCATATATAGTGCACGGTGAACTCCGCAAAAAAATAAACTAAAAAAACAATTGCAAGAATTGCTTGTTTTTGGTCACCTGGCTTGCAAAAAAAATGTAATAAAAAAGGTGCTAAAAAAAATAAAAAAAAAATTATCAAATTGCATGTACCCCAAAATGGTACCAATGAATTGTCCCGCAACAAATAAGCCCTCACACAGCTCCAGTGGAGAAAAAAAATAAAGTAGCTCTGGCTCTCAGAATATGGCGATGCAAAATATGCAGTGTTCCAAAATCGGATAAGATCTGGCGCCATTTATCAGTGCGACACCGGCCACACATCTATGAATTGTTATTTATTTACCGCATTATTATACCCTCTTATTATGCCCTGATGTAATCTGTGTGGAGAACATATGGCCCCACAATATAAACTGAAATACCAGCAAAACCCAAAACAGAAAAGCTACCAAGCAAAATCTGCGCTCCAAAAGCAAAGTGGCGCTCCCTCCCTTCTGAGCTTTGCAGCGTGCCCAAACACCAGTTTGCGTCCACATATATGGCATCGCCATACCCGGGAGAACCCGCTTAACGTTTGAGGCATTTGTCTTCAGTGGCACAAACTGGGCACAACATATTATGCACTAAAATGGCAAATCAGTGGAAAATGGCAATATTCACACCATCCACTGTGCATTAACCCCTTTGCGCACTATGACTTAATAGCACGTCATGGTACGGGGGTTGATGTATGGAGCGGGCTCACGTGCTGAGCCCGCTCCATGCGCTGCAGGTGTCGGCTGTGTATTACTGCTGACTCCCAGGACTAACGGACAGGAACAGCGATCGTGCGGTTACAGAAACCTGTAAAAACAACAACAGTATTGCAGTATATTGTACCAGCGATCCAATGATCTCTGGTACAAGTCCCCTAAGGGGACTAATAAAATGTGTAGAAGAATTTAAGGAACAGTGTCACGAAAAAAAATTTTTTAACATCAGTTTGATTTTAGTCTTTTATATTTGTGTGTTTGTGTTTTACTTTTTTTTATTTTTACACTTTTTTTTCCCTATGGGGGCTGCCATTTTTTACTCCATTTCTGTATGTGTCGATTAACGACACATACAGACATGGAATACGGCAGCTTACAGTCCCATAGTGAATGCGAACGGGGCCCGTTCCATCCACTATAGTGTACGCCGTCTGTGTGGGAACGGCGCATGCGCCGCTCCCACACAGTCCAAGTTGAACTGAGCGCCGTCCGGCGCCATTTTCCTGTAGACCGGAAGTCGCGGCCGGACAGTAAGATTACTACTTCCGGTCGCGGCTTCCGGACTTGTGCACTTGGAGCAGCGGCAGCAGACGGAGCGGAGAGAGCGGCGGCGGCAGGAGCAGGTAAGTGATTTCTATGTATGTTCGTGTTTCAGTGTGTGTTTACTAGTGTATGTAAACCTACTACACTGTGTGTTAGCTCAAAAAATGGCGACAGTGTAGGAGGTTTGACCGTTCAATCCCCTCGTTTCTCCCGGCACTAGCCAGGATAAAGGAGGGGGGATTCTGAGAGCTCACTAGAGCGAGGGATTTTTTTCCAATTTTGCAGCATAAAGCAATGTGGTTGCTTTACCACATGCAATGCTGCAGCTTTGGGAATTGCTCCATCTAGTGGCCAGTGCTGGGAAATATTATAAATTAGAATCTAATTTATAATATTTCCTGACTCGTGAAAAAAATAAAAAAAATTAGAACAATGTTTAATCACCTACACACTAATTGTTTAACTAAAAAAAAAAATACATTTTTTGCTAACAACACATTCCCTTTAAAGTTATTAGTAGTGAGAAAGAAAAAAATAGTTTAAAGTTAAAAAAAACAAAAACCTTTTCCCATTTTTATTCTAAAGTAATGTAAAAAAATAAACAAAATTGGTTTCGCTATGTCCGTAAAAGGCCGAACTATTACAATATACCATTTAACTTGCAGTGAACACCGTAAAAAACTTAAAAATCGCTGTCGTTTTCACCGCACGGCGAAAGCTGTAAAAACAGGCAATAATGCTCTGGTATACGAAGTATACCAAAGCATTATAGCAGCGATCTGAAGATCGCACAGTAAAGTCCCCTAGTGGGACTAATAAAATAAGTCATCAATGTGAAATAAAGATTAAGAATAAAAATTACAGTAAAAAAAACAACATTTTTTTCGATAAAAAGTGATTTTAAATGTAAAAATTAAATTAAATAAAAGTACACATATATGGTATCGCCGCGACCGTCATGACTCAATTAATAAAGTTAATATGTAATTTAAACCGCAAGGTGAACACCGTAAAAATAGAACTGCAAAAACAATGGCGAAATTGCCATTTTTTTTCCATCGCCCCTCAAAAAAGTCATAATAAAAATGAATCAATAAGTCCCATGCACCCCAAAACAGTACCAATCAAAACTACCTCTCGTCCCGCAATAAACAAGCCCAAAAAAATCACTACATTGATGGAAAAATAAAAAAGAGTTATGGCTCTTGGAAAGCAACGATGCAAAAACAAAATTTTAGTTCAAAAGTGTTTTTATTGTGCAAAAGTTGTAAAACATAAACCTCTACATATGTGGTATCGCCGTAATCGTACCGACCCATAGAATAAAGGTAACATGTTATTTACGCCGCACAGTGAACAGCGTCAATTTAAAAACGCATAGAACAATGGTGGAATTTCAGGGTTTTTTTTATAATCCCCCCAAAAAAAGTTAATAAAATTATATGTACCCAAAAATGGTGCTATTAAAAAGTACAACTAATCCCGCAAAAAACAAGTCCTCATACAGCTATGTAGACGAAAAAATAAAAATAAAAAGTTATAGCTCTTTGAATGTGACTATAGAAAAACGAATAAAATAGCTTGGTCGTTAGGGCTTAAAATGGGCTAGTCACTAAGGGGTTAAATTTATAAAAATGCAAATTTTTGCACATTTTTTCTAAATGGTGGCGTTTTTCAGAAATAAATACCAAAATTATCGACAAAATGTTTTCACTAACAAAGTACATATAACATGTCACGAGAAAACAATCTCAGAATCGCTTGGATAGGTAAAAGCAATCCAACATTATTACCACATAAAGTAACACGTCAGATTTGAAAAAAAAATAAAAATAAATCGTCTGTGTCCTGAAGGCCAAAACAGGCTGGGTCCTGAAGGGGTTAAAGACTAAGGCTGGATTCACACGAGGTCATTACGTCCGTAATTGACGGCCGTATTTCAGCCGCAAGTCCCGGACCGAACACAGTGCAGGGAGCCGGGCTCCTAGCATCATAGTTATGTACGACGCTAGTAGTCCCTGCCTCGCTGCCGGACAACTGTCCCGTACTGTAATCATGTTTTCAGTACGGGACAGTTGTCCGGCAGCGAGACAGGGACTCCTAGAATCGTACATAACTATGATGCTAGGAGCCCGGACGTAATTACCTCATGTGAATCCAGCCTTATTATAGGAAAAAAAAAAAAACAGTGTTTGTTTATGTAACAACTTATTTTTACACTTTTTTTTTTTTTTGCTGCTAGAACACATTACACTACCTACGTAGTGTAATGTATTCTAAGGCTGGGTTCACACGACCTATTTCCAGGCGTAATCGAGGCGTATTATGCCTCAATTTACGCCTGAAAATAAGGGCTCCAATACGTCGGCAAACATCTGCCCATTCATTTGAATGGATTTGCCGACGTACTGTGCAGACGACCTGTAATTTACGCGTCGTCGTTTGACAGCTGTCAAACGACGACGCGTAAAATGACTGCCTCGTCAAAGAAGTACAGGACACTTCTTTGGACGTTTTTGGAGCAGTTTTCTCATAGACTCCAATGAAAACAGCTCCAAAAACGGACGTAAAAAACTCAGAAGAACGCGAGTTGCTCAAATAAGTCTGAAAATCAGGGGCTGTTTTCCCTCGAAAACAGCTCCGTATTTTCAGACGTAATTGCAGTTATCGTGTGCACATACCCTAATGGTCATTGTGACGTGACAGTCACTGACAGGAAGCCTATGAGAACCAGCCTCCAGCTGGTACTCATATGATTCTGTGCATGGCATAGGCTGCCGTGACAAGGATCGCCAGCCCCCGCAAATGCATGTGGGGGCTGCCGAACTGCTCTAAACCTCTTCAATGCGGCGATTGCAATCGACCTCCGCATCGAAGGGGTTAATTGCCAATTACTGCAGGAAAAAGTTTATATTTACCGCCCGGCGCTGTCATGGCGACGCACGGCCCAGCCTCATGGAATGATGATGTAGTCTATGTGACCTTTGATTGACTGCAGCAGTCACGAGATGAAGTCATCCCAGGATACCAGGCTACGTTCAGAAGAGGATCGTGCCGCTATGGCCAGGGGTTACATATAATTTATTTTTATTAAATTGAAATTTGCGATTTGTGGCGGAATCGCATCGTTTCCGCCGCAAGTCGAAACACATGGCTCTTCGTTGCGGGTTTTACCTCCCCATTGAATTCAATAAGGAAAACCCACAACAGAAGAGCAGCAATTCCGCAACATAAACGGACATACAGCATGTTAAAAAAAAACTAAAAAAAAACTGCAGTGCAGGTAAATTTTTTTAACATTTTTAGGCTGATTATGTCCACTGTATGTGGATGAGATTTGTTCAAATGTCATCCACACTGCTGCTACTAAACTAGGGTTGTCAAGATAACAGAATTTGGACTTCGATACCAATACTTTGAGTAGTATCTCGATACAAAACCGATAGTTTGCCAATAAAAAAAAAAATCCTTCCATTTTCTGACGTGAGGCACGTGGTGTGATTCATTTTAAACCTCCATTTGCCTCACTTTAAAGAGGCTCTGCCACCAGATTTTGCAACCCCTATCTGCTATTGCAGCAGATAGGCGCTGCAATGTAGATTACAGTAACGTTTTTATTTTTAAAAAACGAGCATTTTTGGCCAAGTTATGACCATTTTTGTAGTTATGCAAATGAGGCTTGCAAAAGTCCAAGTGGGTGTGTTTAAAAGTAAAAGTCCAAGTGGGCGTGTATTAGGTGCGTACATCGGGGCGTTTTTAATACTTTTTCTAGCTGGGCGCTCTGATGAGAAGTATCATCCACTTCTCTTCACAACGCCCAGCTTCTGGCAGTGCAGACACAGCCGTGTTCTCCAGAGATCACGCTGTGTCGTCACTCACAGGTCCTGCATCGTGTCGGCCACACCGGCACCAGAGGCTACAGTTGATTCTGCAGCAGCATCAACTGTAGCCTCTGGTGCCGGTGTCCTCGCTCGTCTGACACGATGCAGCACCTGTGAGTGACCACACAGCGTGATCTCTCGAGAACACGGCTGTGTCTGCACTGCCAGAAGCTGGGCGTTCTGAAGAGAAGTGGATGATACTTCTCATCAGAGCGCCCAGCTAGAAAAAGTATTAAAAACGCCCCGATGTACGCACCTAATACACGCCCACTTGGACTTTTACTTTTAAACACACCCACTTGGACTTTTGCAAGCCTCATTTGCATAACTACAAAAATGGTCATAACTTGGCCAAAAATGCTCGTTTTTTAAAAAATAAAAACGTTACTGTAATCTACATTGCAGCGCCTATCTGCTGCAATAGCAGATAGGGGTTGCAAAATCTGGTGACAGAGCCTCTTTAAGGCTAAGTTCACACAGGTTTTTTTTAATGAGTTTTGACGCGGAAACGGCCAGAAAATGCCTCCCATTGTATTCAATGGGAGGCGGAGGCGTCTTTCTCCCGCGAGCGGTAAAACCACCACGTGGGAAAAAGAAGCGACATGCCCTATCTTCGTGCGTTTACGCCTCTGACCTCCCATTGACTTCAATGGGAGGCAGGGAAAGCGTATTTTGCGGTGTTTTATGCCCGCGGCGCTCAATGCCACGAGCGAAAAACGCAGCGAAAATCGGAGTGCAGGGAGAGGGAAATCTGCCTCAAACTTCCAAACGGAATTTTGAGGCAGAAATTCCTCCTGAAAAAAAAACTGTGTGAACATTAAACCCATCAAGTTTCTCATTTACCCTGGGCTGTCTGCCCATATATAGTATGTCCTTTGATAGTCACAGGGGTTCCCTGTGAAGCGATCAATGGGGGTATCCCCCTAAGTGAATAGCAGCGAAGAGGTTTCTCTGATGTCCGCCGTTAGAGAAGGGCTGCAGCTGTGTAAAACAGCCATTGCCCCGCTCCTGACATCGCACATGCTTATGCCCACGCGGACAGCATGTGATGAGCAGCAGTGCTGGGACTGAAGACAGAACATGGGGGTACTTTGCAGTGCGCCTGCCATGTTCCCTGTCCTCAGGGCCGGTGCCGCTCATTAGTGCAGTGCCGGCCGCATCACATCTTGACACACACACACACGTTATCAGGAGCGGGGCAATGGCTGTATTATACTGACAAAAATAATGTGTTACAATACTAAGCTGTGCAGCCGCACAGCTTAGCATCTTAACACATGCATTAACGGTATTGACCCGTTTGAGGGTGCAAGGCATCAAAATCAAAATGGAAAACCCGCAGCATGGTTCAGTATAGGGTTACACGACGCATCAAAATATCGTTAGTGTTTGTACCCTTAACCAGTTAGTGACCGGCCCATCGTGTTTCTACGTCGGTCACTAACTGGCCTTATTCCGATGCCATAAACTTTTTACGTCGCGGCATCCGAATAAGTTTACAGAGCAGGGAGATGTCAAATCTCCCTGCTCTTAGCTGCCAGAGGCAGCTGAGGGCTGGGAGCGTCCCTGCTCTGCCATGTGAGATCGATACAAGTATCGATCTCACACGTTTAACCCCTCAGATGCGGTGCTCAATAGCGAGCACCGCATCTGAGTGGTTTTGCAGAGAGGGAGGGAGCTCCCTCTCTCCCCCACCGACACCCGGCGATACGATCGCCGAGTGTCTGTGTCTCTAATGGCAGCCGGGGATCTAATAAAGGCCCCCAGGTCTGCCTGGAGTGAATGCCTGCTAGATCATGCCGCAGGCATGACCTAGCAGATGCCTGTCCGTGTTAAACGGCCAGGCAGTAATACACTGCAATACAAAAGTATTGCAGTGTATTATAAATGCGATCGCAGAATCGCATATTATAGTCCCCTAGAGGGACTAGTAAAAAAAGTGAAAAAAAAGTTTAATAAAGTTAATTTAAAAAAAAAATGTGAAAAAAAAAAATGAAAAACAGCTTTTCCCCTTACAAAATGCTTTACTATTAAAAAAACAAAATAAAGTTAAAAAGTTACACATATTTGGTATCGCTGCGTCCGTAACGACCCCGACTATAAATCTATTACATTATTTAACCCGCACGGTGAACAGCGTAAAAAATGGAATAAAAAACTATGGAAAAATTGCTGTTTTCTGTGAATACTGACTTAAAAAAAATGTGATAAAGTGACCAATAAAAACTACAAGTCGTCCCGCAAAAAAAAAGCCCTCATACAACCGCATCGGCAAAAAAATAAAAACGTTACGGCTCTTCAAATATGGAGACACAAAAATAAATACTTTTGAAAAAAAAGTGTTTTTACTGTGTAAAAGTAGTAAAACATACAAAAACTATACAAATTTGGTATCGTTGCAATCGTAACAACCCGCTGAATAAAGTTAGTGTTATTATACCACACGGTAAACGGCGTAGATTTAGGACGCAAAAAAGAGGGGTGAAATTTCAGATTTTTTTCTATTCCCCCCCAAAAAAAGTTAATAAAAGTTAATCAATAAATATGTACCTAAAAATGGTGCTATTAAAAAATACAACTTGTCCCGCAAAAAAACAAGACCTTATACAGCTATGTCGACGCAAAAATAAAAAGGTTATAGCTCTTGGAATGCGACGATTGAAAAACGTAAAAAATAGCTTGGTCATTAAAGGGAATGTGTTGCCAGCAAAACATGTTTTTTTTTTTTAGGTTAAACAATTTGTGTAGGTGATTAAACATTGTTCTAATTTTTTTATTTTTTTTCACGAGTCAGAAAATATAAATTGGATTCAATTGGATTCTAATTTATAATATTTTCCATTGCTGGTCACTAGATGGAGCCATTCCCAAAATTGCAGCATTGCATGTGGTAAAGCAACCACGCTTTATGCTGCAAAATTGGGTAAAAATCCCTCGCTCTAGTGAGCTCTCAGAATCCCCCCCTCCTTTATCCTGGCTAGTGCCGGGAGAAACGAGGGGTTTGAACGGTCTAACCTCCTACACTGTGTGTTGCCATTTTTTGAGCTAACACACAGTGTAGTAGGTTTACATACAGTAATAAACACACTGAAACACAAACATACATAGAAATCCCTTACCTGCTCCAGTCGCCGCCGCTCCCTCCGGTCCATCCGTTCCGCCTGCTGCCGCTGCTGCATGTGCACAAGTCCGGAAGCCGCGACCGGAAGTAGTAATATTACTGTCCGGCCGCGACTTCCGGTCCACAGGAAAATGGCGCCGGACGGCGCGCATTTCAAATTGAACTGTGTGGGAGCGGCGCATGCGCCGTTCATGATAGTGGATGGAACGGGCCCCGTTCGCAGTCCCTATGGGACTGGAGCTGCCGTATTCCATGTCTGTATGTGTCGTTAATCGACACATACAGAAATGGGAAAAAAAATGGCAGCCCCCATAGGGAAGAAAAAGTGTAAAAATAAAAAAAGTAACACACAAACACAAATTAATCCAAACGTTTTTAATAAAGCACTAACATCTTTAACATATTAAAAAAAAAAATTGTGGTGACACTGTTCCTTTAAGGTCCAAAATAGGCTGGTCATTAAGGGGTTAAAAAATCTGGCCAAACCAATTTAGTGATCAGCCTATTTCAAGCATTTTTTTTTTTCGTTTTCCATAGTCACATTCAAAGTGTTAACTTTATTATTCCATCAACATCGCTGTATGAGGACTTATTTTTTTTAAGGAAAAGCTTTAATATTTTTTTCAGTGGCACCATTTTCTGTACATATAGTACATTAAGTTTTAGAGGGCAATGGAAAAAAACAAACAAACCTGAAACGTCACCATATTTCTTTGAGTCTTAGGGGGGATTCACACGAGCGTGTATTCGGTCCGTGCGGGCCGCGTGGTTTTCACGCGGCACGCACAGACCAATACAAGTCTATGGGGCAGTACAGACAGTCCGTGCTTTTTGCGCAGCGTTTGTCTGCTGCGCAAAAAGCGCGACAGGTTCAATAACTGAGTATTTCGCGCATCACGCACCCATTGAAGTCAATGGGTGCGTGAAAACCACGCAGGTTGCACGGAAGCACTTCCCTGCGAACCGACTGAAACAGCGCACCAGCTGTCAAAAGGATGAATGTAAACAGAAAAGCACCACGTGCTTTTCTGATTCCGAACATCCAAACGGAGTGTCTTTGCGATGAGCGAAGCCGGACAAGCGAACCGAACTTCACCGGGTTCGGCCGAACTCGTTTTGGCCGAACCCGGCAAAAAAATTATTGGTACGCTACGTCAGGAGATAGTCACTGTCCATGGTGCTGAAAGAGTTAAACTGTTTCAGCACCATGGACAGTGACTTCCAATCCCAATATACATGAACCTGTAGAAAAAAAAAACGAAGTTCTGACTTACCAATAACTCCCGGCGTCTTCCTCCAGTCTGACCTCCCGGGATGACAATTCAGTCCAAGTGAAAGCTCCAGCCAATCACAGGCCAAGCACAGGCTGCAGCGGTCACATGGACTGGCGCGTCATCCAGGGAGGTGGGGCCCGATGTCGAGAGGCGCGTCACCAAGGCAACGGCCGGGAAGTTCTCGGTAAGTACGAACCTTTTCTTTTTTTTCAACAGGTTTTTCGATATTGTGTTCGGCATTCACTGTCGAGGATGCTGAAAGAGCTAGCTCTTTCAGCACCTTGGACAGTGACTGGCGTCGACTAGCCTCATCTCTATGATGGCGGCTGCGCGAAAATCACGCAGCCGCGCATCAGACACGGATGACACACGCAGTTGTCAAATGGTTTTTGCGCGTGCAAAAACGCAACGTTCGTGTGTATCTGCCCTTAAAATGACGCCGTTTACCAGGTGGTGATACCAAGCAGGTTTTTTTTTATGCTTTACTACTTTTGCACAATAAAGACGCTTTTGTGTCGCCATTTAACTTAGAACAACTTTTTTTTCTGCAGATGTAGCTATATGAAGGCTTTTTTTTTTTTTTTGCAGGACGACTTGTAGATTTTATTGGTACAATTTTGTGTACATACAGCTTTTAGGTTGCTTTTTAACCAGTTCAGGACCGGGCTATTTTGCGCCTTCAGGACCAGACACCGTTTAGCCATTTTTAGCACTTGTTAGTTAAATGGCTAGAACGTTTGTATTTGTTGGGCTAACGACGTGATTTTTGCGACGTTTTTTCCGTAGGCAATGCAGGTTTCAGTTTTTATACACACCTTTTTTGCGATTTTAGAATTTTTATTCATAAAGTTTGAAAATAATAGTAAAAAAATAAGCTTTTTTACGTTTCAGCTATTTTTTTGGGGTAATAACATAGTTTTAACCTAAAATAGACCTTTTATTTGTGATCGTCATTGTCTACCGTAAATTTTTATATATTACATGTCTATATTAGGGTAATTGGGTCAGCGCTAGCGTTACAACAATGATTGGCGGGGGGAACAT
The DNA here is from genome assembly GCF_050947455.1 of Rhinoderma darwinii. Taxonomy (NCBI): domain Eukaryota; kingdom Metazoa; phylum Chordata; class Amphibia; order Anura; family Rhinodermatidae; genus Rhinoderma; species Rhinoderma darwinii. Next base: position 482,560,465 of record NC_134687.1, read on the forward strand.
GTTTTTTTTGGGGTGGGTATTTTATGTGTATTTATTATTTAATTTTTTTTTGCACTTTACTTTATTATTTTTTTATTACTATGGTCTGTCCCCCAAAGGTCAAAAAAGACCTTTGGGGAACTTTATATATATTTTTTCTTTTACACCATCTTTTCCACTGTAACTGGAGCTGCACAGCAGCCCCAGTTACAGGGGAAATCAGCCCTCTCATAGTGACGATTGTCACTAATAGGGCTGTGCTGGGTCTTGTAAGACCCAGCAGCAGTCTGTCACTAACGGGACCCGGCGATCATGTGACCTGTCACATGATCACCGGGAGGAATAGAGACAGCGCCGCTGCTGCTGTCTCTATTCCTATACACAGCGTTCATTGAGCGCTGTGTACAAGTAATCAGAGAAGACAGAAGCAGTGAAAGCTGCTTCAATACTCTCCTCAGGGTCCCCGGCAGTCACTGACAGCCGGAGACCCGACATTCAGCTGCCCGATCGCGCGGGCAGCAAGTTAAAACCCGAGCCGTAAAAAGTCTATGGCTCGGGTTTTAAGGACCCTGACCGCAGGCCGTAAATATACAGCCAGCGGTCGGGAACCAGTTAATGCATTATTTGGAAGGCAGGATAAACAGAAAACCACAAGTCTGGCATTGGTTTTAATTCGGTCTTTCACAGTGTTCACGTTGCGGGTTAAATAGTGTAATAGTTTTATAGTTAAGGTCGTTACAGACACGGCGATAGCAATTACATTTAGCATTTTGTAGGGAGAAACGTGGGTTTTAGGGTGTGTTCGAATCAGCGTTCGGTTTCCATCAGACCTTTCCGTTGATGGATTCCTCCAACGGAAAGGCAAACGGAAACCATAGCTTCCGTTTGCATTGCCATTGATTTCAATGATAATTCTTCCATTGCTAATGGCTTCTGTTTGTCTGTTCCGTAAGGTTTCAGATTTTTTAACGGAATAAATAGCGCAGTCGACAACAGGGCCACATTCACTGTTAACATGATACAGCCAGCGCAACACAGTTGGTGTAGCCCTAGCCTTATTGTATCGACTAAACAGCCTACCAAAGTGCAGAACAGGAAAGCACATCCTCGTTCTGAAGTCACATGAACCTTCAGCCAGTTGCCTACTCTAAAAGATCGTGGATCATACACTTCACTTTAAGGCCAGGTGTATTCATAATGAGATCATGTGACAGATCATGTGACAGATCATGTGACAGATCATGTGACAGATCATGTGACAGATCATGTGACAGATCATGTGACAGATCATGTGACAGATCATGTGACAGATCATGTGACAGATCATGTGACAGATCATGTGACAGATCATGTGACAGATCATGTGACAGATCATGTGACACTGTTTGCACACAGGGGGACCTTATACCTCCAAGTACCTATACTAGGGTACATATGCCAACACACCGTGAAAAGGTCGCACTGTTACATAAGAATTTTGGTGTCTAAGTTCACACCTGCGTTGGCAATTCCGTAATTCTGCTCTGTCAGAGGAACAAAATAAGAAAAACAACATGAGTGCTGGATCCATCAAATGCCTGATAACCGGGCCCGACGGAATCCATTGCCTTAATGGTTTCCGTCGGTTTTACTTCACGGTGCAGTTTTCCCGGACAAAATAGTGCAGAATGCATTTGGTCTCATCTGTGACGAAGCCTCCAACGTCAATGTCTGAAGTAGTTTGCCATCTCTTACAAAATTCAAAGAAAACATTTCCAGACATGGTAATGTGCAGTCCCCATTCATTACTGCTCATAGCGCCTTGTAAAAAGAGCGCAGATCAACGAAGCGTCTCCATGATTGGAGCTAGTTTTTACAGCCAATATTGGCCGGTGTAAAAGGACCCTTAAACTCAACCTTTGTCAAGAAAATTAACACCTTATCGACCGCCCACCGTCTTGACAGCAGGCAGTGCGGGTCTACAGCTACGTATTTTGGCATTGCTGTAGAAGAGGCTGGTGAGAGTTCATCCTCTAAGCAAGAGCTGTAACGTACAGCTCCCAGCCTGCTGAACACAGCTGCGATCTGAAAACATTGACTCCAGCTGTTTAACCCTTTGATCCCCACGGTCCATGGCCATAGCAAGGTTAAAAGGAACCTCTTCGATCGCATCACTGCACACCCGGTAACACGATAGACGTAGAGATGCGCACAATGCATCGAAACTTCGATACGGTTTCGATACCGTGCACCCCCAAACGGCTCGATACCGTTATTTCATGTATTTCGATACTAAGCTGTGAGGCTGCACAGCTAAGTATAGTAACACATGAATGTATGAGAGCGGGGCTGTTTAATACTCCGGAGTCCTGACAAGTGCGCGCCGTCAGGATGATGCGATGGGGCCAGCGCTGCACTAATGAGCAGCGGCACTGAAGACAGAACATGCCGGGCGCACTACAAAACACCCCCCATGTTCTGTCTTCACTGCCTGCACCTACCGCTCATTAGTGCAGCGCCGGCCGCATCACCTCATGCTGACCACACACTTAATGTCAGGAGCGGGGCAATGGCTGTATTACACAGCCGCAGCCTATAACTGCAGAGATCAGAGAAACCTCTTATCTCCACCGTTATTCCCCTGAATGCTGCGATCTTGGATCGCGTCACAGGAATCCCTATGACGCGATTGAGGGACATACCATATATGGCCAGACAGCCCAGGGTCCATTGAAGGACCCAAGGCTGTCTTACCATATCTCCTGTTAGAGCATACTTATGTCCTAACAACTGCCTGTGTACTATCCGTACACAGGCTAATGTACTGGCATATAGATATATGCCAGTACATTAACCCGTTAGTGACCGCCAATACGCCTTTTAACGGCGGCCACTAACAGGCTTTATTCTGATGCATATGCCTTTTTACGGCACTGCATCAGGATAAAGTAAACAGAGCAGGGAGCGTGAAATCTCCCTGCTCTCAGCTGCGAGAGGCAGCTGAGGGCTGGGGGCATCCCTGCTCTGCCGTGTGAGATCGATATCAGTATCGATCTCACCCGTTTAACCCCTCAGATGCGGTGCACAATAGCGTGCACCGCATCTGAGTGGTTTTGGAAAGAGGGAGATAGCTCCCTCTCTCCCCCACCGACACCCGGCGATACGATCGCGGAGTGTCTGTGTCTCCCATGGCAGCCGGGGGCCTAATAAAGGCCCCAAGGTCTGCCTGGAGCGAATGCCTGCTAGATCATGCCGGAGGCATGAACTAGCAGATGCCTGTCCGTTTTAAAACGGACAGGCAGAAATACACTGCAATACAAAAGTATTGCAGTGTATTATAATAGCGATCGGAGAATCGCATATTAAAGTCCCCTAGTGGGACCAGTAAAAAAGTAAAAAAAAAAAAAAGTTTAATAAAGTTAATTAAAAATAAAAAGTGAAAAAAATGAAAAACCCAGCTTTTCCCTACAAAATGCTTTACTATTAAAAAAAAAAAAACAAAGTAAAAAAGTTACACATATTTGGTATCGCCGCGTCCGTAACGACCCCGACTATAAATATATTACATTATTTAACCCGCACGGTGAACGCCGTAAAAAATGTAATAAAAAACTATGGAAAAATTGCGGTTTTCTGTGAATCCTGACTTAAAAAAAAAATGTGTTGAAAAGTGATCAAAAAGTCACATCTACGCCAAAACGGTACCAATAAAAACGACAAGTCTTCACGCAAAAAAAAAAAAAAAAAAAAAGCCCTCATACAACCGCATCGGCGAAAAAATAAAAACGTTACGGCTCTTCAAATATGGACACAAAAATAAATAATTTTGAAAAAAAAAAAAAGCGTTTTTACTGTGTAAAAGTAGCAAAACATACAAAAACTATACAAATTTGGTATCGTTGCAATCGTAACAACCCGCTGAATAAAGTTAGTGTTATTTATATCACACGGTAAACGACGTAGATTTAGGACGCGAAAAAGAGTGGCGAAATTTCAGGTTTTTTTCTATTTCCCCCCAAATAAAAGTTAATCAATAAATATGTCCCCCAAAATGGTGCTATTAAAAAATACAACTTGTCCCGCAAAAAAACAAGACCTTATACAGCTATGTCGACGCAAAAATAAAAAGGTTATAGCTCTTGGAATGCGACGATGGAAAAACGTAAAAAATGGCTTGGTCATTAAGGTTTAAAATAGGCTGGTCATTAAGGGGTTAAAGTTTAAAGATAACAAAAACAAAGCAATAACAAAAAACACACACCTTTTTTTTTTTTTTACAATAAACATTAAAATAAGTCTCAATACATAAAATATACACATCCGGTATATGCACTTCCGTAATAATCTGCACAACAATTTTGTTGGTGTCATTTATGAGGTGTATGATGTAAAAAATAAAAACAGCTTTCTTTCACTTATTGTGAGGCACGAGGGTGTGATGAATTTAACCTCCATGTGCCTCACATTAAGGGTATGTGCACACGATAACTGCATTTACGTCTGAAATGACGGAGCTGTTTTCAGGAGAAAACAGCTCCGTAATTTCAGACGTAATTGCTCGTCCTCGCATTTTGCGAGGCGTCATTGACGGCCGTAATTTAGAGCTGCTCTTCATTGACTTCAATGACAAATGGCTCAAATTACGTCCAAAGAAGTGTCCTGCACTTCTTTTGCCGAGGCAGTCATTTTACGCGTTGTTGGACAGCTGTCAAACGACGACGCGTAAATTACAGGTCGTCGGCACACCCATTCAAATGAATGGGCAGATGTTTGCCGACGTATTGGAGCCGTATATCGAGGCATAATACGCCTCGTTTACGCCTGAAAATAGGTTGTGTGAACCCAGCCTAACAGTAATTAACCCCATCTTGTACCTTACACATTAACCCATTATGACTGAGAAACATGATGGGGTTAATTACTATTAATGTGAGGCACATTCAAAATTCATCACACCTCACATCAGAAAATGGAAGAACTTTTTTTTTTATTACTGTTGGCAAAGTATCGAAATCGCAATACTACACAAAGTATCGGTATCGAAGTCCAAATTCTGATATTGTGACATCCCTAGATCGAAGACAAGGGAATCCCTCTGCAGTCAGTCCTGGGGGACCTAGAAAGGACCCCAAGGCTATCTGTTCAGCTTGCACAACATATATGCTGCCCTAAGAGCAGCCTGTGTCATAGTGACAGTGTAAGAGTATGCGAATACATTTTAAGTAAAAACCTAAGTTGCTAAGGGGATTAAAAAAAAACAAAAAAACAAACCAACAAGTATATAACTGTTTTGCATAAAAAATTATTTTATTGCCCATACGTTGCAAAAAATAAAAAAAATATAAAACACACGGCCTACACATTAGAAATACAATTTCACCTGCATAAAACAAAGCCTCATATAGCCACCACATCCATGAAAAAGTGTGTAAAAAAAAAAAAAAAAAAAAAGTTATGGCTACTGAAAGGCAGAGGCGCAAAAAAACAGAAGTATTTAGCTGATCATTATCGCCTTTTCAGGCCCGGTCATTAAGGGGTTAAAACCCAGAACAAAAAAACACCACAACCATCTTTGCATTATAACACAAACCAATACTTTTGACTTTGTGAACATAGTCAAAGCACACAAAAAAAAAAAAAAAAATGTATATAGAAAGTTTGTAGTCTGACAAAACCAAACAAGATAAAGGGTATTTTCTGCAAAATTTGAGTGGGAAAGGACCTGGCAGAAGGTACGTTATTGACAGGCCAAGACAAGGACTGCAGATGTGCCATAGAATCTGCCCTTTTTTTTCTTGATGGAAAAATAAATAGAAGTTGGTTGCATCACAAAATATGAATTTTATATTTGTTCACAAACTTCTACAACAGACATTCAAATAATTCCATTAAAGATTGATTGTGCTCAATTCACTATCAGGGTACAAGGGGTAAAAAGTAGAGGGGGGGGGGGGAAGAGTTAAACTGAAAAGGATCGCAAAACACAACAAATCCCTAAAAAGGCTGCAATTAAAGGACGTTTATAGCAGAGAAAAAAAAAACAAGGAATCAAAATCTTAATTTTTTCACAGAATTTCTTGACGTGCTACGGCACTAAACATCAGTGACAGGAAGGGGGGGGGGGGATAAATCGCCTTTATGAATATAGCACCAATGTATCCCGCAGCACTTTCCGATAATGTCTTATTGGCAGGAAGACCGGGACTACTCGCAAAGCTTGGGGATCAGAAGGGCGCAGGATCTCACGTAATGAACCTGTTAAACATCGCAGAAAGTTTTACAGCCCTAACACAACGCAATCACTAGATGAAGTGAAAGTACTGGAGAATAACCGGACCAGATCATACACATCTGAACAGGAGGATGTAGAACCAATGGCCGCATGGACACAACGCGAATTTAACTAACGTAACTCGTTAAAAATGATAGGAAACAAACACAAGCAATCAGCGCCTGGAGGAACTACAAGTCCCAGCATGTTCGCAATCCAGATTGAATTGGATTCCGGGACTTCTTGTTCCACAGCTGCCAGCCCGACCTCACACTAAAGGAACACATTACATATCGCTTGCTCCTGTGGGAGGGGAGGGGGGACAAAAAAATATATATATATTCTGCGCGGCCTTTGCAATGGGCGGGGGACCCTGTATGAAGCAGGCCTTCCCGGGGAGCCTCACCTTCTAGAAGCCGCTGGATGATGCTATCGATATTCAGCTTGTCGACATCTGCCATGACCTCAGAAGATTGAGCCAGAAACCTAAGACAAATAACCAAGTACGACGGTAACACTAGCAAAAGACCGGGCTGTCTAAACAAGGAGGAGGAAGCTCACAACTCGGTGGCTCGTATGAAGCCTCTTCCCCGCTTCCGTTACAGGCTCCAAGAACAGCATAAAATGGCGCCGCCTCCTCCTCCTTTGCCGGCCCGCGCATGGATATCTCCACTGTGAGAGGAACTATTTAATGCTGAGGCGAGAGCACGTAAAGTCTAAGCACCTCTCACGCCGCGTATTACTCCACGAATGGTTTAGCAACTTCAGCTGAATTGTGAAGAGAACTATTTTCTGTGGCGTTCTTTTCTATTGTGTAAGAACTTGATAACGCACTGTGTGGTTTTGTGGACGAGAATAACAACCGTTTATATGAATGCAAAACCGTCTAGTATATAATACAGCTTGGTATATTAGTAGTTATAAGTCATATTCATGTGTATGTGTACACAAATGTATCATACAAGGCTACTACTAAGGCTATGTTCACATCTGCATCAGGGCTCCGTTCTGACGTTCTGTCTGAGCTTGAACAGAGCCCTGACTGACACAAACTGAAACCATAGGCAGGGGCGTAGCTAGGGGGGGGGGGGCAGGCGGGCATGTGCCCCGGGCGCAACTTAGAGGGGGCGCCAGCGCCACCTCCTCCTGCACTATAATTGTACCTGTGTCGCAAGGACACAGGTACAATTAGAAGCAATGAATGACCGGGCACGGAACGTGCCCGGCCATTCAGCGCCTTTCCACGAGTGAAGCGACTGGTACCTTTTGTATCAGTGAAGCTTCCGTCGATGAAAGGCGCTGACTGACAGGGAAAGTCATCCTGCCCAGCCAATCAGCGCCTTTCATAGACGCGTTCAACCACCAGGAGACCTGCGTAGAAGAGAGCAGGTCTCCATGGCTGCCGGACGGTGTGGGAGCGGGAATAAGGTGAGTTTGAATCGTTTTTTTTTTTAAATTGTAATAAAAGTGTGTGGCTGTATCTACAGGGAGGACTTTATCTACGGGGGGGCTCTGTCTACACGGTGGGGGGGACTTTGTCTACACGGGGGGGGGGGCTTTATCTACAAGGGGGACTTTATTTACAAGGGGGACTTTATCTACGGGGGGACTTTACACGGGGGGGCTTTACGGAGGGGGGACTTTGTCTACACGGGGGGGGGGGGGGCTTTATCTACGGGGGGTGTCTATCTACAGGGGGCTATATACTGGGATGGGCTATCTATGGAGCACTATATACAGGGGTGGGCTATAGCTACAGGGGGGCTATATAGTATATAGCCCCCCTGTAGATATAGCCCACCCCTGTATATAGCCCACTCCTGTAGATATAGCCCACCCCTGGAGATATAGCCCACCCCTGGAGATATAGTCCCCCTGTAGATATAGCCCACCCCTGTATATAGTCCCCTTGTAGATATAGCCCACCCCTGTATATAGTCCCCCTGTAGATATAGCCCACCCCTGTATATAGTATCCCACAAATAGCTCCCCCTATAGTGCTCCACAGAAAGCCCACCCCTCTATATAGCCCCCCTGTATATATAGTGCTCCACAGATAGCCCACCCCTGTATATAGTATATACAGGGGTGGGCTATCTGTGGAGCACTATATACAGGGGTGGGCTATCTGTAGAGCACTATATACAGGGGTGGGCTATATCTACAGGGGGCTATATACAGGGTTGGGCTATACGTGGAGCACTATATACAGGGCTAGGCTATATCTACAGGGGGCTATATACAGGGGTGGGCTATCTGTAGAGCACTATAGGGGGAGTTATTTGTGGGACACCATATACAGGGGTGGGCTATATGGGGGCACTATCTACAGGGGGCTCTATGGCAGGCACTATCTGCAGGGGGCTCTATGGCAGGCACTATCTACAGGGGGCACCACAGTGTGTGTGTGGGACACTATGGTGCTATTATAATTAGAGGTGCAGTGTATGGCGCTATTAGGGGCGTAGTGTGTGGTATAATGAGAACTTTATCTTTGTTTATAGGTGCAGAAATGTTGGAAAAGTGAGAAGCTGAAGACGTGAGCGGCAAACTGCAGAAATGGGCTGTGACCGGGAGAAGTCATCATAGAGGTCTGGACCGGATGGAGAATAAGAACTAGAATCTGAGACGTCACCGGTGAGTCACTTAATGTAAATGTTCATTCTGTCTCTAATCAGCACTGTAGTCACTGTATGATCTACAGCGAGATGATGGGCGGTATGATTATGATAGGATTTATTTTTTGTGAAACAGCATCTCCCAGCATATCCTTATCATTGTTCGGGCCATGCTGGGAGCTGTAGTTTTACGCCGTACTACAGTAGTCAAAACTATGAATGAAACTAGAAAAGCACCACGTTACAAACATAAAAACAGAGTGTCATAATGATGGCAGCCGTGCATCATATGGTGATGACACACGGACCTTTGGGAGGAAGTGAGTGACATCACAGCGTGATCTCGCGAGGACACGCTGTGTGTCTGTGCACTGCCAGAAGCTGGGTGGTAACGAAGAGAAGTGGATAATGCTGATTCGTCAGCATCATACACTTCTATTCACAACGCCCAGCTAGTAAAAGAAGTAAAAACGCTCAGATGTAACGAACACAATACACGCCCAGTTGGAAATAAGATTAAAAACGCCCAGTTGTCCATTAGAAAGGCTCATTTGCATAAATATAAAAATGCTCATAACTTGGCCAAAAATGCTCGTTTTTGAAAAAGAAAAACGTTACTGTTATCTACATTGCAGCGCCGATCACATGCAATAGGAGATAGGGATTTGAAAATCTGGTGACAGAGCCTCTTTAAACAAGGCACTGCCATAGGATGACACCTTTGTTACAAGTCAGTTTGTGAGATTTGTGATCGGTGGGGGTCTGGCTCTCAGTATCTGTGCTGATCAGCTGATTGAAGGAGCTGTGGAGCCAGTGAGCGCTGCTTCCCTTTCATTGCTTACACAGCTCCATACTGCACAACACGTCACATTCGTAGCAACTGTGCACAGTATTGCAGATTCCTCCCAAGTGAAGTTGGACCTCCACCCATCAGATATTGATAGGCTATCCTGAGGATAGGCCATTGATTTTACGTCACTGGATAACCCCTTTAATGCTACAGTATCTAAAGATGTTTTTTTGCGTTAATTTTGCTAAACAATGGCCAGTTTTAGACAGCTGTTACCCATAATGCCCTATTAGGACATATAGATATAATAGAGGTAAGTCCCTCCATGTTAGAGCAGGGGACCCCACTTATCTGTGCAATACATAGACCGCCGAATGCTATATATATTTTAAAAAAAAAGTTGGTTGCTTTTCCATCATTTTTAATGGGTATCATGTAAATGCTTTATTTTTGCAGGACAGCCACCCACAACAGATAAGTCATGGTGTGGATGTGCAAATGTGCAAATAGGGTTTTCTAAAATTATCCAAGGGCCCCTCAGGATATGCCCTATCCTTTTCTGTATACTACCTAGGCTGAGTTCACACAGAGTTTTTTGTAGGAGGAAAATCTGCCTCAAAATTCCAATTTTCGCAGCGTTTTTTGCGACATTTATTGAGCACCGCGGGCATAAAACACTGCGAAATACGCTTTCTCTACCTCCCGTTGATGTTAATTTGAGGTCAGAGGCGTAAACGCCCGAAGATAGGGCATGTCCCTTTTTTCTCCTGTGAGCCGGTTTTTCCGCTCGCTGGAAAAAAACGCTTCTGCCTCCCATTGAAATCAATGGGAGGCTTTAATGGCGAGTTTTACGGCGCGGTTTTCGTGCCAAAAAACTCGTAAAAAAAAACTCAGTGTGAACTGGCCCTAACAGTGTAACTAAAAGTAATTCCACTCCAGCACTTCCATCTTGAAACGTGGGATTCCATTGTGGCACCCTAAGAATTTGTGCCCTATAACATTACCCAGTTTAACCGTCTTTTAATAATAGCAGCTATGCACTACTGGTTCATGTATGGTAAACATTTATTTTCAATGAAAAACAATGATTTTAACTTGTTAAAGGGTTATCTCCATCTAGACATTTATGATATAGCAGCGGGATATGCCATAAATGTCTTTAAAATGCAGGTCCAAGCTCTGGGACTCCCACCTACTGCTGGTGAGGCTGCAACCAGGCGGAGAATGAATGAATAGATGGCCCATGCAGGCTCTCTTCATTCACTTCTATTGGAGTTACGTAAACATCCGAGCACACTTGCTTGTCTATTTCTGTATCTCCCATAGAACAGACCTGTATCTATCAGACACTTATGGCATATCCCATGGATATGCTATAAATATATTAGATGGAAATAAGTCTTTAAATTGTTGTGTGATAATGCTTATGATTATCTGTCATCTACTCTTGTAAAAGCCATACATGTCCTGATTCTCCATCAGATTGCAGTACCTACTAAGTGTCCTTTGTTCTGCCGGTGAAGGCAACCAAACATAATCTGGAACTCCTTGTAGACCTGATTGTTATATCAAAACACTCCTATTTATAAAGAGACTGTTTCTAAGGCCTTATTCACACGAACGTGTCCGTTTTGCGCGGGCAAAAAACGCTGCATTTTGTTTGCGCAAAAGGTCAGTGTGGCATCAGCATATGGTGCGTGGCTGCGTGATTTTCGCACAACCGGCATCATTATGACACTCTGTTTTTATGTTTACAAACAGAAAAGCAGTTGGTGCTTTACTGTTTTCATAAATTTATTTTACTACTGTAGCGCGCATCACGCGCGGCACCCGGAAGTGCTTCCGTGTGCCGAGCACGATTTGCACTCACCCATTGACTTCAATGGGTGCGTGCAGCGCGAAACACGGACAAGTATAGGACATGTCGTGAGTTTCACGCAGCGCACATACACTGCGTGAAATTCACTGACAGTCTGAACGGCCCCATTCACTAACATATGTCCGTGCGACGCGTGTGATTTCCACGCGCGTAGCACGGACGTAAAACACGTTTGTGTGAATAAGGCCTAATAGAAAGACTATACAAGGTGTTTGCTTTTTATACTGTTCTCTAAGGGTATGTGCACACACAAAATAAAAAACATCTCAAAATAAGAAGCTGTTTTCAAGGGAAAACAACTCCTGATTTTCAGCCGTTTTCTAATCAGTCGCGTTTTTGCAGCGTTTTTAATGACCGTTTTTGGAGCTGTTTTTCTATAGAGTTTATGAAAAACGGCTCCAAAAACGGCTGAAGAAGTGACATGCACTTCTTTTTGCAGCTGTTTTTTTAACGCGGCTATTTTGAAAAATAGCTGCGTAAAAAACGCCCCGTCGGAACAGAACGCAGTTTTTCCCATTGAAATCAATGGGCAGTTGTTTGGAGGCGTTCTGCTTCCGATTTTTCAGCCATTTTACAGCACGTTTACAGCCTGAAAAATGGCTGAAAACACTCCGTGTGAAGATACTCTTATACAGCCTTTAAAACAGGTCCAAGCAGTAGTCTCACTTCAATCTAATACAACACTGGAAGTCTGAAACCAGCTAAAACGTGAACTTATAGATTCAGCAAGCCTCTTTACATTATAAGCGTACATCCCGTTTTTAACCTTTATTGCATGCCGATTCACATGCTTGCCTGGGAATGAAGCCAGGTAGGATTATTGTCTTTTGCTTAGTAATATCCAGTTTTACCTCCGTGCACTTCCTGTACTCTATCTAATGAGTGTGTAGAGTATACCTATTATAGGACTAAAATAGCCTCATTATTATAGAGTAGGACTAAACATGAGATTTCCCATTATATGAGTAACATATAAACACTAAGATTTCTGTCAAATAAATACATTGTTCTGTGCACAATCCCCTTTATCCTCGTTTAAATTCTCACTTCCGGGTGTTACTTAGGCTGGGTTCACACGTGGCGGAATTTCACTTAAATTCCGCTGCGGACACTCCGCAGCGTTAATCCGCAGCGGAGCCGTTTCTCCATTGACTTCCACTTTAATTTAGCAGTGTTCGTTTAGACGATGCGTAAAATTCCGCTGCGGAGCATAGGCTGCGGAGCGGAATTTGGTGTCCGCAGCATGCTCTGTCTGTTGCGGAGCAGTGGCGGACTCATGGCGGAATTTCTCCATTGACTTCAATGGAGATTCTAATTTCCGCAATGAAGTCCGCAGCTGTCATGCACATGTTATGTGTGCTGCGGATGCGTCTTGCTTTTTTAACTTGACATTTCTTCATTCTGGCTGGACCTATGTATTTCTAGGTCTACAGCCAGACTGAGGAAGTCAATGGGGCTCCCGTAATGACGGGAGCGTTGCTAGGAGACGTCTGTAAATAGTCACTGTCCAGGGTGCTGAAAGAGTTAAGCGATCGGCAGTAACTGTTTCTGCACCCTGGACAGTGACTACCGATCCCAATATACAGCAACCTGTAAAAAAATAGAAGTTCATACTTACCGAGAACTCCCTGCTTCTGTCTCCAGTCCGGCCTCCCAGGATGACGTTTCAGTCTAAGTGACGGCTGCAGCCAATCACAGGCCAAGCACAGGCTGCAGCGGTCACATGGACTGGCGCGTCATCCAGGGAGGTCGGGCTGGATGCCGAAAGAGGGACGGGTCACCAAGACAACGGCCGGTAAGTATGAAATTAGTTTACTTTCACTAGGGAAAGTGCTGTCCCTTCTCTCTATCCTGCTCTGATAGGGAGAAGGGAAGCACTTTTCCCGCAGTCCGCAGCAGCTAGTCCGCATCAATTTTCTGCACATTTTGGGCAGATCCGCAGCCGTAATCCGCAACCCGGATTAGGTGCGGCATTGATGCGGACAGTTGCGGAGGAAATCCGCCACGTGTGGCCATGCCCTTATATGTAGCCATAGTACTCAGGAGCTAAACATTTAGCAACTAGAAGTCATGTACTGTATATTACCACTTCTCTTTCTCATTTGGTCCGATGTGGTATTAGTGCCCTTGACCTTAAACCCTTGAAATGCAGAGTGACATGGAACAGGTAGAAAGGGTCATTGGGCACACCAAAGAAATGAAGTACGGAACTGTGTCACAGTATGTTATTGTAGATAAAAGTTATTCTGGGTTCTAGGGAGACAGAAGAAAAATGGTCTATAAAAAATAATCTGCATAATTATACCTTTCATAATATAAAACACAGCTGAGCATACTTAATGGAGGACATAATAATAAAACCATGTAAAGCTCTGTGCACATGTATGTACCCTTTTCATGTATGTATAATGGCTTCCAGCTTGTCACACTACCCTATGTGCAGTGTGTTTTGGTAGTCTGAGACATACCCCTCCTGCCCATGCCCGTCTGGTCCGATCCCACAGAAGAGCTACAGTAGTACAAATAGCTAAAAAGTTAATGCTGGCTAGATTCAGAAAATAGAAGGTCTTAGATGCATGGAAAATCTGAATTCTCAATTTAATAATCGGCACAATAATTGTCTCTGGACCTAGCAGGCATTTGCTGACGTTTTAGGAGTGCACGGAATATAAAACTATCTAACCTAAGCAATATATTTTGTTTGTAAGTGGTGGGACCGTCCCCGTGAGGGTTGGTGGAGGGAGAGCCTGAAGGCTCTCTACCCTAGTTCTTCTTTCGCCTGTTCTCACCCACCTTTTTTTTTCTCTGTTCCTGTAGAATGTACAGATACATTTTACTATATGGGTTGACGTGTTTGGGCTCATGTGCCCTGCTGTTTGTCTAGATTTGTATAAAAAGTTTTCCTTTATTGTCTTATATTGAATGTCTGTTTCTTTCCATTTTGTATGAAAAAAAAAGGTTAAATAAAGAATTGAAAAAGTTTACGCTGGCTATGATACAAAGGTGTCAGAACACCCAGTGCATCGCAGCTTGCTGTGTTTGGGGCTGTGTTGCCGCAGACCGATCAGAGTGTCCATACTGACCCCTGTTCACCGCCAGAATCATCTACAATGGGCATGTGAGCATCAGTGCTCGACCATGGAACAATGGAAGAAGATGGCTTAGTCTGATATATCACGTTTTCTTTTACAGCATATGGATGGCCGGGTGCTTATGCGTTGCTTACCTGGGGACGAGATGGCACCAGGATGCACTATGGGAAGAAGGCAAGTCGGTTTAGGCAGCGTGATGTTGTGGACAATGTTCTGTTGGGAAACCTTGGGCCCCGGCATTCAAGTGGATGTTATTTAGACACGTACCAACTGGCTAAACATTGTTTCAAACACCCCTTATTGCCACATGTGGGGTATTGCTGTGCTCAGAAGAGGTTGCTTTACAAATTTTGGGGTGCTATTTCTCCTTTTATTTATTGTGAAAATGGAAAAATCTGCGCTAAAACTACATTTTATTAGAAAAAAACGTACATTTTCATTTTCACGGCCTAATTCCACTAAAGTCAGCAGAAAACCTATGTGGTCAAAATGCTCACTATACCCCTCTATAAATTCCTTGAGGGGTGTAGTTTCCCAAATGGGGTCACTTTTGGGGGTTTTCCACTGTATTGGTACCTCAGGGGCTTTGCAAATGCAACATGGCACCCGATCACCATTCCAGCAAAACTTGAGCTCCAAAATCCAAATGGTGCTCTTTCCCTTCCGAACACTGCCGTGTGTCCAAACAGCAGTTTATTACCACATATGGGGTGTTGGCGTAATCGGGAGAAATTGCTTTTAAAATGTTGGGGTGTTTTTTGTCCTTTATGCCTTGTAAAAATTCAAAATTTCTATGTTTTATTGGAAATAATTTAGATTTTCACAGCCTCATTCCACTAAATTCAGAAAAAAAACTCTGGGGTCAAAATGCCCACTATATCCCTTGATAAATTCCTTGAGGGTGTAGTTTGCCAAATGCTGTCTTCTTGGGAGTGTTTCCACTGTTTTGGCCTCACAAGACCTCTTCAAACCTGACATGGTGCCTAAAAGATATTCTAATACAAAGAAGGCCCCAAAATCCACCAGGTGCTCCTTTGCTTCGGAGGCCTGTGTTTCAGTCCATTATCACACTAGAGCCACATGTGGGATATTTCTAAAAACTGCATAATCTGTGCAATAAATATTGAGTTGCGTTTCTTTGGTAAAACCTGTGTTACAGAAAAAAAAAAGGATTAAATATGAATTTCTGCAAAAAAAATTAAATTTGTAAATTTCACCCCTAGTTTGCTTTAATTCTTGTGAAACGCCTAAAGGATTAAGAAACTTTCTTAATGCTGTTTTGAATACTTTGAGAGGTGCAGTTTTTTTAAATGGGGTGATTTATGGGGGTTTGTATTGTATGGGCCCCTCAAAGCCACTTCACAACTGAACTGGTCCCTGAACAAATAGCCTTTTGAAATTTTCTTGAATATGTGAGAAATTGCTGCTAAAGTTCTAAGCCTTGTAATTTCCTAGAAAAAGAAAAGAACGTTCAAAAACCGATGCCAACATAAAGTAGACATATGGCATATGTGAAATAGTAACTATTTTGTATAGTATTATGATCTGTTTGACAAGCCGATACATTTAAATTTAGAAAAGCGCAAATTTTTGCAAGTTTTCTAAAAATTTTGGTGTTTTTCACAAATAAATATTGAATTTATCGACCAAATTCTTTCACTAACATAAAGTACAATTTGTGACGAGAAAACAGTCTCAGAATCGCTTGGATAGGTAAAAGCATTCCAAAGTTATTACCACATAAAGTGACACATTAGATTTGAAAAAATCGGCTTTGTCTTTAAAGCCAAAACAGGCTGTGTCCTGAAAGGGTTAAGGGATTTGTAGCACATCGGCACCCCCCACGATGCAATCGCTGGGTTTGCCAGTGGTTGGCACTGCAACCGGAGGCCAGACAATGGCCTCTGGGTCTGCCATGTACGAAAGGCTATGAGGACCAGCCTCCGGCTGGTCCTCATAGGTACACTGTGCACCCAGACAGTGACAGTGGGAACCGGGAGGTCAGCTGTTTCTGTTTATGTTTCAAGTGTTGCCAGCCAGTGGTCCATCGCCGCTGATTTAGGTAATTAACCCCTTAAATGCATTTAAGTGGTTTGCAGCACATCGGCACCTGCCACAAAAAGTACACATATTTGGTATCACCTCATTCGTAACGTCCCAATCTATAAAACTATAATGTTATTTTTCCCGCACGGTGAACACAGGATAAAAAAATATAAAAAAAAAAATGCCAGACTCACTATTTTTTGGTCACCACCTCTCCCAAAATATAGAAATAAAAAGTTACATGTACCCCAAAATAGTACCAATAAAAACTACAGCCCTTACACAGCTTTTTTTGACTGAAAAATAAAAAATGTATGGCTCTCAGAATATGGTGACACAAAAAATGTATTATTTTATAAAAAAGTGATGTTATTGTGCAAACGCTTCAAAACATAAAAAAATGATATACATTTGGCATCGCCGTAATTGTATCGATCCGCAGAATAAAGTAAAATTGTCATTTAGAACCCAGGGTGAACACTGTAAAACAGAACAGGACGTTGGAACAGAATGCCATTTTTCCCATTGAAATCAATGGGCAGATGTTTGGAGGCGTTCTGCTTCCGATTTTTCAGCCGTTTTTCGGGACGTTTACTGCCCGAAAAATGGCTGAAAACACTCCGTGTGAAGATACCCTAAGGCCTTATTTACATGAGCGTGTTTCACGTGATACGCACGTGAAAATCACGCACGTCGCACGGACCTATGCAAGTCAATGGGGGCATTCAGACATTCCGTGTTTTTCACGCAGCGTGTGTCCGCTGCGTGAAACTCACTGCATGTCCTGTACTTGAGCGTTTTTAGCGCATCACGCCACCATTGAAGTCAATGGGTGCGTGAAAATCACGGACAGCACACGGACGCACATCCGTGTGCTATGCGTGATTTGCGCAACAGTTGCTCAAGAAATGAGGGGGAAAAAGAAAACCACCTCCTTCATTTCATTTTTTTTAATGTCAAAACCGCGTGACATAAGGATGGCATACGTGCGAAAATAACGCAGACACTTACCAAACGCTGATGACACACGGAACTGCAACGCGCGCAAAACGCTGCATTTTTTACACGTGCAAAACGCACACGTTCGTGTAAATAAGGCCTAAAAGTAGTAAAATATAAAAAAAAATATCTAAATATATGTAGGGTCACATGTGGGAAATTTCTAAAAACGTTAGAATAATGAGTTGCGTTTCTCTGGTAAAACCTTCTTTGTGAGGGTATGTGCACACGCCGTGTTTTCAGCCGTTTTTCGGCCCGTAAACGTCCCGAAAAATGGCTGAAAAATAGGAAGCAGAACGCCTCCAAACATCTGCCCATTGATTTCAATGGGAAATACGGCATTCTGTTCCGACAGGGCTTTTTTTACGCCTCGTTTTAAAAAACCGGCACGTAAAAAGACGCTCGCGAAAAATAAGTGCATGTCACCTCTTGGAACGTTTTTGGAGCCGTTTTTCATTGACTCTATAGAAAAACAGCTCCAAAAACGTCCCTAAAAATGTTTGCTTAAAAAACGTCTGAAAATCAGGAGCTGTTTTCCCTTGAAAACAGCTCCGTATTTTCAGACGTTTTTGGTTAAGTGTGTGAACAAACCCTAACAGAAAAAAATATATTACAAATGAATTTCGGCAAAAAAAACAACTTAATTTGTAAATTTCACCTCTACTTTGCTTTAATTCCTGTGAAATGCCCAAAGGGTTAAGAAACTTTCTGAATGCTGTTTTGAATACTTTGAGGCGTGCAGTTTTTAAAATTGGGTGATTTATGGGGTCTTTCTAATATATAAGGCCCTCAAAGTCACTTTAGAACTGAACTGGTTCCTAAAAAAATAGCATTTTTTAATTTTCTTAAAAAATTTGAGAAATTGCTGCTAAAGTTCTAAGACTTGTAACGTCCTAGAAAAACAAATGGGCTGTTCAAAAAATGATGAAAACATAAGGCTGGGTTCACACGACCATGTTACGTCCGTAAAGTACGGAACGTATTTCGGCCGGAAGACCCGGACCGAACACAGTGAGGGAGCCGGGCTCCTAGCATCATAGTGATGTACGATGCTAGGAGTCCCTGCCTCGCTGCAGGACAACTGTCCCGTACTGTAATCATGATTACAGTACGGGACAGTAGTTCCACGCAGAGGAAGGGACTCCTAGCGTCGTACATCACTATGATGCTTGGAGCCCGGCCCCCTGCAGTGTGTTCGGTCCGGGTCTTCCGGCCGAAATACGTTCCGTACTTTACGGACGTAACATGGTCGTGTGAACCCAGCCTAAAGTAGACATATGGGAAATGTGAAATAGTAACTATTTTGTGTGGTATTACTACCTGTTTTACAAGCAGATACATTTAAATTTAGAAAAATGCTAATTTTCTCTACATTTTGGTGTTTTTCACAAGTGACTACTGAATATATCGACCAAATTTTCCACTAACATAAAGTCGAATGTGTCACGGAATCACTTGGATAGGTAAAAGCATTCCAAAGTTATTACCACATAAAGTAACACGTCAGATTTGGAAAAAATCGGCTTCGTCCTCAAGTCCAAAACAGGCTCTGAGGGGGGTTAATGGAGGCCCCACCTTGCAACTTACAGCACTAAAAGGATCTGCTGCTAATGTCTTGGGGCCAAATACCACAGGACACATTCAGAGGTCTTGTGGAGTCCATGCCTTGATGGGTCAGAACGGTTTTGGCGGCACAAGGGACCCTACACAATATCAGGTTGGTGGTTTTATTGTTATGGCTTATCGGTGTATGTGCAAGCTTTCTAAAATGGCTATGGACACCTTTGGGGTTTTTAAAATAAATAAATAAATTATGAAATGAATATATTTTCACATAAAAATTACTTATGCCATTTGGCTTTTAATGAAAAGTTCCACCGTTTAGCTTCTATGTAGCACAGTACATAGAAGCTGCATATTTCTATTTTTTTCTTCCCCGCTTTCCAAAAGCCATAATTTTTTTAATTTTTTCATCGATAAAGCCCTATGAGGGCTTGACTTTTTTGCAAGACAGATTGTAGTTTTCCATTTATTGTACCATATAATATACTAGGAAACAGGAAAAGAATGAACTGAAAAAACTGCGATTCCTCCATTGTTTATTGTGCTTCGTTTTTACAGCGTTCACCGTGCAATTAAAACGACATGTCAACTTTATTCTGCGGGTTAATACGATTATGGTGATACCAAATTTATGTGTTTTTTTTTTTTACATTTTCCTATTTTTACAAGGAAAAAACTAACTGTAATAATTTTTTTTTTATTTTGTGTTGCAACATAACTATTTTTCCGTCGATTGAGCGGTATGAGGGCATATTTTTTGCGTGACGAGTTGTAGCTTTTAATGCTACCATTTTGGGGCACATGCAAGTTTTGATCACTTTTTATTCCAAATTTTGTGGGAGATGAGGTGACCAAAAAATAGCAATTCTGGCGTTCACTGTGCGCATTAAATTATGATATATTTTAATAGTTCCAACTTTTACGGACGTGGCGATAGCAATTATGTTTCTTATTATTTATTTCTACAATGCTTTAGGCCCTGTTCACACAGACTTTATTGCCGCGGTTTTTGCCGCGGAGAACGCACCAAAAACCGCGGCAAAAAACGGCCGAAATTACCTCCTATTGATTTCAATGGGATTTTTCCCACGAGCAAAAAAGAACGCTTGCGGGAAAAAGAAGTGACATGCCCTATCTTGAGGCGTTTTCCGGAAATAAACACATTTTTTGATGTGGTTTTTGCCGCGACTTTTGCTTGCGGTTATTCCCTCTGTCTGTTGAAGAAATAGCAAAAAAACGCGGCATGATTTTTTCAGGCAGGGGATTTTTCCAGGGGACTTGAACCGCTAGCATTATATACTGGAATACTAATGTATTGCAGTATACCGTCTTCCCGACAGGCTCCGGCAGGGCTTAAATGCAAAAAGATGGCAGAATTGGGGGCCTTCATTAGGCCCCCAGGCTGTCATAACAACCACCGGCACCCCTCAATTGCATCGTAGGGGGGGGTGAGCTATTTGAGGGGGTCGCCCCCCCCCTCTTTTTTTAACAATTTAAATGCGGTGATCGCTCTTGACTGTGCCATCTAAAGGGTTAAACGAGCGGGATGGCACTCTAGCACGATCCTGCTCGTTACAGTAATAAAGTGTCAGCCCGTGAGCCTGCTCCATACTCCCCCTACCCGTCTATGAGGTAAGTATACGTCATACTTCGGGAAGGAGTAAAAGGGGTATTTCCATAATGTCTGTGTCTCTCTCCATTCTGTTCTATGGGAACCCAGACAAGAAGTTCATAGCATCCCAAATCAATAAATTGAGACAATCAAAAACCTGTTCCAACTCATTTCTTAAAGGCATTGTGAATAATCTCAAGGCAGAAATGCAGAGAAAATATATTTTTGTTTGATACTGGAATTAATATTTTGCCAAATGCTAAGTTGTAATGCACTTTGATAAAATGCTGTTCTTTCCTGTGCGATCGTAAGGTAAATCGTGCTTTCCACCCTGTTTAATACCAGCTTGTTAAAGTATGTAAGTGATGTAACTGACAGCTCCGTGCTGATAAGTGCACAGCACAAAGCCTTTTGTACATGTAGTTTTTGTCCTCCAGAACACGCAGACACTTGGCCTTAACAGGGTTTTGTAGATTTGCATCTTCTTCTTCTATGATGACATTTTATAGATACTTTGGGAAGGATAAGCAGAAAGGGTTTGGTCACCCAGATTGAAGAAACAGAGACAATCATGCGTTATGTAAGTGTACTTCATCTAAGGTACAATTATGATAATTGAGGGAAAACTATTTCAAGGAGATTGCATCACAGTCTAATTTATGCTGTGGCACTCTTTTTGCTGTTCTGAAAGGAAGGACATTTAAATCTATCTATGGGGCAGACACATTTATTAGTTTTCTTCTGATAAACAAAACTTCGATGAAGAATTTGGAGCAGAAGTCAAATCAAGTTGAAAATAAAATAATCTGTAGAATGGCAAGTGCTGCATATTATAATTTTAATTGTACTGTTTTTGCGATAACTTAGGCCTTGTTCTCACTGGCATTAGAACCTTTTCACCTATTTTCCGCTACTTTTTAATTGCCAAAATAGTGTAGTCTGCTGCGCTATACTTACCTGTAAGAAAAATGGAAACCTGACGGCTCCATTGGGATTCGTCATATCTAACATGTCTCTTGTAATAACAGAAAGAATGATGCTAATATGATAAGAGTCTTATGTATGTGTATCATTAGCATAACCTGCTTGAACTACCACTGTTTAGTTTTTTTTTACATATACCAATCAATTACACATTTCAGCTAAAATCTTTATCAGGGTATGTTCACACGGCGGGGGTCCGTAACGGCTGAAATTACGGGGATGTTTCAGCCTGAAAACATCCCCGTAAATTCAGCCGTACCGGCAGGTGCAGGCGCTTGAACGCCGCGTCAATTACGGCCGTAATTAGCGCTGCTATTCATTGGAGTCAATGAATAGCGGCTCCAATTACGGCCAAAGAAGTGACAGGTCACTTCTTCTACGCGGGCATCTATTTACGCGCCGTCATTTGACAGCGGCGCGTAAATATACGCCTCGTGTGAACAGACAAACGTCTGCCCATTGCTTTCAATGGGCAGATGTTTGTCAGCGCTATTGAGGCGCTATTTTCAGACGTAATTCGGGGCAAAAACGCCCGAATTACGTCCGTAAATAGGCCGTGTGAACATACCCTAACAGTACACCCAGAGTTATTCAAAAGGTTCCTCACCTAAAGTTATTTTTTTACAAAAAGTACCGTAATGTTTGGTTCGAGCACAGCCAAGCCTTTTTTTTTTTTTGCCACCTTTAGGTCTAGTTCACACTGAGTATTTTGCAGGCAGAAAACATTTTCATCTGCCCGTGCTTTTGTACTGCAACGTTTGTCGCCCCTAGTGTTTTTTGCAGCGTTTGTTGCCCCCAGCCATTGAGGACCGTGGGTAAGAAAAACACCGCTTTTTCTTCCTCTTATTGATCTCAATGGGAAATCAGAGGTGGAACCGGGGCAAGAAAGGGCATACCGCTTTTTTTTCCTTCCCGCGAGCGACTATAAGCCGTCCGGGAAAGAAAACGCCTCCCTATCCCATTGAAATCAATGGGAAGTGATTTCGGATGTTTTTTTACGCTGATTCCGAAGCGGTTTCTGCGTCAAAATCAGTGCCAAAAACTCAGTGTGAACTAACAGGGTCTTAATGCCCTAGATGCAGGCCAGTAGATCTTTAAGATGAAGACCTGGTAATCTGGGACAGACTGTTTGCTCGGGGCATACTGCTTGATAACCTTTCAGGAACTGAACTTCCTGTACTTGAACTCAGGCCTCCTAATCTTTATTTAGGGTAGGAACACACCCAGCGTGTTCAGGGCAGATACGCTGTGTCAAGCTGCACAGCGTATCTGCCCTGAACACCGCAGGGAATGCCGACCGAAAGACTGCGTTTTTTCGGGTGGAATTTCAGGTGCGGATAGCAGCGCCGGAAAAAACAAAAAACTTTCATACTTACCATGTAAAGGATTTGCCAAACACAGCTTCTGTGTCGACGCCCATGGTTAATCAGTCTGCATCTGCTCCTAGGTCTGATAGATTGACTCGATCTTCTACCACTCAGGCTGGTAGGCTGAGGAGTGGGAGAACCTATCACAGCCTGGCCAGACGGAGCTAGCTCCCGCCCTCAGTCTATTTATACCTTCATTTCCTGCTCCTCCTTTGCCTGTGATTCTGTCTTGTTTCCTGGCTCTGCTGTTCCTGCTAGTACTATTGACCTCTGCTTTAATTTGACCCTGGCTTTACTGATTACGCTCCTGCTCTGCGTTTGGTACCTCGTACACTCCTGGTTTGACTCGGCTCGTTCACAACTCTTGTTGCTCACGGTGTTGCCGTGGGCAACTGCCTCATTTCCCTTAGCTTCTGTGTACCCTTGTCTGTTTGTCTGTTGTTCACGTATTGAGCGTAGGGACCATCGGCCAGTTGTATGCTGTCGCTTAGGACGGGTCATGCAAGTAGGCAGGGACAGAGTGGTGGGTAGATTAGGGCTCACCCGTCTGTCTCCCTACCCCGGCCATTACATACCATCTCCCTCTCTTCTGTGCGTAGTCCGGCCTACTAGGACGACGTTGCAGGCCATGTGACCGCTGCAGCCTGCGATTGGCTGCAACAGTCACATGGGATGAAACGTCATCCCAGGAGGCCGGACTGGAGAAGAAGCGTGGAACTCTGGGTAAGTATAACTTTTTTTTTCCTTGCGATTCCGCCACAAATGTCGCAACACACACCACATTGTTGCGGGTTTAGAAAGCCCATTGAATTCAATGGTGAATACTCGCAACATAAGAGCAGCTCTTCTGAAGCATAAATTTACATGCTGCAGCTAAAAAAAACCAGCTAAGGGCACGGAGGAATTGCTCCACCATCACGGATTTTGGCATTAATCTAAACAAGAGTTTCTACCGTAGAGGATACCCACAAGGGATCCTCAAGTCAGCATATAAGAATGCCCTAAGCTGTAAAAGAACTGAATTGCTCAATCCTAAGAAATGTAACTCTGATGAACAAATTCGGATCATTGGCGAATGTGGAAATTTAAAAGAATCCTACAAACGTATTGGGGGATATAGAAGGCCGACCCGGATGTTGGGGGTCTTGTTGGAGATATGCCCTCATTGACTTACAGGAGGGGGAGGAATATTAGAGTGGTGCAAAGCCATCTGCAACCACAAGTACAGACGTCATGGCTGATAAACAGACTAAGGCCTTATTCACATGAACGTGTGCGTTTTGCGCACGCAAAAAACGCCGCGTTTTGCGCGCATTGCAGTTCCGTGTGTCATCAGTGAATGGTGCGTGGCTGTGTGATTTTCACGCATATGCCATCCTTATGACACGCGGTTTTGCTGTTTAGAAAAAGAAATGAAGGAAGTGCTTTTATTTTTTCCTTCATTTCTTTATCTACAGTTGCGCGAATCACGCGCGACACACGGAAGTGCTGCGCGTGATTTTCACGCACCCATTGACTGCAATGGGTGCATGATGCGCGAAAAACTCCCAAGTATAGGACATGTCGTGAGTTTTACGCAGCGGACACACGCTGCGTGAAAATCACGGAATGTCTGAACGGCCCCATTGACTAACATAGGTCCGTGCGACGTTAAACACGTTCGTGTGAATAAGGCCTTAAGGTGATTTACAATTGGTCCTGTAGGGCCTGTGAATCTATATTATGCAGCAAAAACTTCTCCAGCAGCATTATAGGGAAGGTGTATGAAAATAGATCCTTCATAAACTGTAAAACTAATAATGTGGCTGTAGGCTTCAATATGTGGGGAAGACAATCAGAGAATTCAGAAGAAGGACCAGGGACCACATAGGTGACATTCGAAGGAGGGACGACACTCCGGTGGCTCGTCATGTGTGGGACTGTCATCAGGGTGATGCATCTTTTCTCAAATTCCAGGGTATCGAGCAGATCCGACCATCGGTGAGGGGTGGAAACCTGGATAAGAGGATCTTACAAAAAGAAGCACAGTGGATCTTTCGCATGGATACCACTAAACCTGCGGGTTTAAATGAGCATATCTCATACACTTGCTTCCTGTAAGACCTGCTCTTGTTCCAATGACAAAGGCACACAGGCACAGGGTCCACTAGCGGTGTACATTAGCTTATTGCTTGCTAACACCTTAGAAACCCATTATAGGGTTGCATGATTATGTCATGACCCCAGCTGATGTCTTTATCTAAGGAATCCTTGTGTGGGATTATCTATTGGCCTGCTTTTATATATATATATGTATATATATATATATATATAATTTTTTTCTTTTTGTCATCTTTACATATACTTTGGGTTCTCACCATACCACTGTGGGATGATTCCTCTGCTGTTGATGGTTCCTCCCTGTAGTCATTTCTGTTTACACTATAACAGCTATTTTTGCAATCCCAATCACTCCACTGGCTATTGGGCAATCTTACTTTTATGCATCGTTCGTTCTGACTGTCACTGTTCTTTTACAGTGCGTGTCCGGGCCGCTTGGAGATCCCCAGGGTTACCAGGGATGCTCGTCGTTGCCGCTTGGGGATTGGCTGTTTGATTCAGCCCGCTACGTCATCAGTGAAGTTGGCGGTCATGGAATGGCCTGCCTGGCGACGCGTCATCACCAAGGGGGGGGACGGGATATTATCTGTTTATGTACGCCGGGAGACTGCAGAAGCACACGATAGGTGCTAACCGGCTACTAGCTGTTCTATAATCTATGAATGTGTCCCCTGATGATGCACTCTAAAAACGAGGTGTGCATAAACGTCTTGGGACACAGCTTTAAGCAATAGTGACCAGAGCTTTATCTAATAAGAAGGGAGAGTGGCGTGTTGGTGTTGCATACACATAACCGTGATTCTCTCTACATAACACCCCCCCCCCCCCCCCCCGTGTCTGATCTTATTGCATACGCCTGTTTAGTATTGTGGCTATCTGGCCTTTTTTAGACTTGTGAATTACCAATATAAAATTCAGGTTTTTTTTAATCATTCATACAGGCAGTGATAATAGTATATATTTTTGAACGTCATTTTCTCTGACATTTTGTTGGATAGTGGAATATTTGGATACATTCAAATCCTATGATTTAGAGAAGTTGATCTTAAAGTTGGATCATGTTACAAAACGGGAAAGCTCGGACATAAACGAGGGAAGGGATATATGCGGGTTTGTGAGATAAGCTAGTAAGTCATCAGCAAATGCAGGGCACTTATATTCTATTCCGCCTATGAGAATACCCTTAATATCCGGGCTGTTCCGAATGGAGGCCATGAGATGTTTCATAACGAGAACATACAATGGGGACAAGGGGCAGCCCTGCCTGGTGCCATTGTGAATAGTGAAGGGAGCAGAAAGTGAGCCGTTAATTTTTATTTGGGCGGAGGGAGAATGGTAGAGGGCCATTATTTTACTAATGAGGGAAGTGTTGAAGAGTTTGAGGAAGGGCGGGAACATGATATTATGTCATATGCCTTTTCGGCATCTAGGGACAGGATCATGAGAGGGGTTTGCTGAGTCTGGGCATGATGGATGATATCCAATATTTTAAGTGTATTATCGCATGCCTCCCTACCGGGCACAAATCCCACTTGATCTGGGTGAACCAGGGTAGATAAGTGTTTATTCAATCTGTTAGTAAGCAATTTGGCGTAGATTTTGAGGTCCAGATTGAGTAATTAGATAGGACGGTAACTGGAACAAAGTTGAGGATCCTTGCCCGGTTTAGGGAGAACAGCGACATGGGCCAAAGTGGAGCTAGTACTTCAGGTGAGATGGAATTAAAAGCTTGGAGCAGAATAGGCACCAGACATTCAAATAATGTTTTATAAAATTTGGCAGTGTATCCATTCGGTCCAGGACTTTTTTCCCCCCCGGGAGGTCTTTTAAGACTGTAAGGATCTCAGGAAAAGTGAAATCCATATACATCTCCTGGGCTATCTCCCTGGAGAAACGGGTGAAAGAAGAGGTGAAAGAGTCCTGGCTCACGGAGGGTGAGTTGGTGGGGGGACGGAGGTTGTAGAGGTCAGAATAAAATTTATGAAAGCAGTCCGCTACCTCGGGAGTCGTATGAACAACATGGCCAGATGAAGATTTAATGTTCGGTATATGAGACTGGGCCATCTGAGTTTTTAGGGCTCGGGCTAGCATGCGTCTGCTTTTGTTATCAAATTCGTAGAACTTGCCACGACAGACTTGGAGAACATGCTTTTGGGCCGAGTCCAATAGATGTCGGGCATCTTGCCGGGCACTTTGCAACTCCCGCAATAGCGGAATAGACAAATTTTTTTGAAGAGCAGTTTTAAAGGAATGGGCCCTTTCTCTTTTAAGGCGGGTTCCATGTTTTAGGAGTACACATTTAAGGACCCCCCACTGCATCATAGGAGATGTAGTATCATGGGCGCGATTGGATTTAAAATGCTCAACCGTTTGTAACAATTCAGCACTGCAAACCCCATCTAGGAGTAGGGACTCATTAACTAGGTGTTCTATAATCAACGAGGCGTGCATAAACGTCTAAATATAATAGCACCAAACACTGCGCCTCTGAATAAAATAGTACCAAACACTGTAAAGTAAAGCACCACATGCACAAAGGCCCCTGTAGATAGCGTCACACAAACAGCCCCTGTAGATAGCGTCACACACACAGCCCCTTTAGATAGCATCACACACAGCCCCCTGTAGATAGCACACACACACAGCCCCCTGTAGATAGCGTCACACACACACAGCCCCCAGTAGATAGCGTCAAACACACAGCCCCCAGTAGATAGCGTCACACACACAGCCCCCAGTAGATAGCGTCACACACACAGCCCCCTGTAGATAGCGTCACACACACACAGCCCCTGTAGATAGCGTCACACATACAGCCCCTGTAGATAGCGTCACACACACACAGCCCCTGTAGATAGCGTCACACACACAGCCCCTGTAGATAGCGTCACACAACCCCCTGTAGATAGCATTACACAACCCCCTGTAGATAGTCACACACACATCCCCCTGTAGATAGTCATACATACAGCCCCCTGTATATAGCATCACACACACCCCCTGTAGATAGCGCCACACACACAGCCCCATTTAGATAGCGCCACACATATCCCCCTGTAGATAGCGCCACACACAGCCCCTGTAGATAGCGTCACACACACAGCCCCTGTAGATTGCATCACACCCACAGCACCTGTAGATAGTGTGACACACACACACACACACCCCTGTAGATAGTGTCACACACACACAGCCCCCTGTAGATAGCGTCACACACACAGCCCCCTGTAGATAGCGTCACACACACAGCCCTCTGTAGATTACGTCACACACAGCCCCCTGTAGATAGCGCCACAAACAGCCCCCTGTAGATAGCGCCACACATACCCTCCAGTAGATAGCGCCACACACACAGCCCCTGTAGATAGCATCCCACACAGCCCCCTGTAGATAGCGCCACACATACCTTCCTGTATATAGCGTCACACACACAGCCCCCTGTAGATAGCGCAACACACTGTGTGATGAAGGGAGGGAGTGAGTGAGGGAGGGAATGATGGAGGGATGAAGGGAATGAGGGATGGAGGGAGAGATGAAGTGAGTGAGGGATGGAGGGAGGCAGTGAGTGAGTGATGAAGGGAGAGGGTAATGGAGGGATGAATTGATGAAGAGATGGATGAAAGGATGGGGGTGTGGAAAAGCACTCACCAGCCTGGGGCTCTGTGTAAAGACCTGACTGGTGGGCGGGCCTTCTCCCCTGCAGATATTCTGCTTCTTTACTGTGGTAGAAGGACCTGAGTAATGGGCAGGGTCATATGGGCATGACGTCATCAAAGCTCCTTTCGCCTACTATTTGGAGTACTTTTATGTAGAGAGGCGTAGCTTTCACTATCCCGACTAAGCCCGCCCTGAGTTGCTCTCCCTGCAACTTCTCCCCATCTCCGCAGTGACAGTTAGCAGCGCAAGTGGCTGCATAGTTTTTAAGATTATGTGCAGTTCCGGTGGCCATGGGCCCCGGGCGGCTGCCCAAACCACCCATATGATGACCACATAGGTAGTGCAATGTATTAGAAAAAATAAATCAGACAGTTGGACCTTCAAGTCCCCTAGTCGGACTTGACAAAAAGTGGAAAAAAAAAGTATAAAAAAGTGTAAAAAAAATAAAAGTTTTAAAACATATAGTAAAAGTTTCAAGTAATAAAATAAAACACAATCGCCCTTTTTCCTTATCAAGTCCATTATTATTGAAAATAAATAAAATAAACCATACATATTTGGTATCGCCGCGACCGTAACAGCCTGAACTATAAAAATATTATGTTATTTATTCCATGCGGTGAACGGCGTAAAAAAAAAAAAACTTTGAAAACTATACCAGAATTTCTGTTTTTTTGGTCACTTTGCCCTACAAATATTGGAATAAAAAGTGATCAAAAAGTCGCATGTGTCCAAAAATGGTACCTATAGAAACTATAGCTTGTCTCGAAAAACACAAGCCCTCATACAGCTCCGTCAACTAAAATATTTAAACGGTATGGTTCTCACAACTTGGTGACAGAAAAAAGACATTGTTTTTACAAAAGTAATTTTATTGTTCAAAAAGTTGCAAAACATAAAAAAGTGCTATAAATTAGGTATCGCCGGAATCAGACTGACCCACAGAATAAAATGTAGTTTATAACGCATGCTGAACCCTGTATTAAAAAAACTAAAAAACTATGCCAGAATTGCAGTTTTTTTAGTCACCTGGCCTCCCAAAAAATAGGCTAAAAAGTGATCAAAAAGTCGCCAAAATGGTACCAATAAAAACTATAGCTCGTCCTGCAAAAAAACAGCCCTCATACCACTACGTCTATGAAAAAATAAAATGACTTAAGGCTTCAATAAGTCAGGAAAGAAAAAATATGCAGTTGTGCCGGCCCGAGGGGAAAATGTCTTCCTCTTTCAGGAGGTGAATTATCAAGGCCCTAAAATTAGGGAACCAGGAAGGGGAGGGCCCAAACATATCTCCTGGAAGCGAGGGTGCCCGTATCATACCAGGACAACACTTCCAAGCAAAATTCCCCACACTGCAAAGGTGCAGAGTGAGGACCAAAAGGGGGATAAGGAAGGACATTTATCAGTACGACACTGGCCTGTGCAGAAAAGGATTGCTTCACAGCGTAACAAATATCTATGGATTATTTTACTGTTTTTTTAACCCAATTATTATACCACCTGACTATGCCCCTGATGTACTCTGCCCATCTTGCATTTGCCCCCACATTATAGA